>NC_045974.1:3950325-4008949 GCF_010909765.2 Amblyraja radiata
GACCTCTCACGGGTGCCGGCAGTCGCCTGTAAAAGTCGCGTAAGTGGGACAGGCCCTTAACTTGCGCTCCCTGTGAAACTTCATTCCAGACTTACTGCTTTCAATGTAACTGACTCTCATGTTAGAAGATTAGTTTCGTTTAGCGAGACAGCAAGGAAACAGGCCATTCAGTCTGGAGAAGGGTCTCCACCCGAAACGTCACCCATTCCTTCTTTCCAGAGATGCTGCCTGTCCCGCTGTGTTACTCCAGCATTTTGTGTATATCTTCGATTTAAACCAGCATCTGCGGTTCCTTCTTACACATCCACTCCACGCCGACCATCAATCACTCATTCACACCAGTTCTGTGTTATCCCACTTTCGCACCCACTCCCCACACACTAGGGGCAATTTACACAGGGGCCAATTAACATGCAAACCCGCACGTCTTCGAGATGTGGGAGATAACCCAGAGGAAACCCACTCGGTCACAGGGAGAACGTGCAAACTCCGCACAGACAGCACCCGAGGTCGGGGCCAAACTTGGCTCTCGGGTGCCGTCAGCTCAAAGTGGGACTAATAAAGTTTGTGTGAACTATTCACTGAATTACTGTAATCGTATCTAAAGCTTGCATCTTCAAACAATAGCCGGCCATGTCATCTTTTAAGTAGGTAAGTAAGTGAGTAAGTTTATTGGCCAAGTATTCACATACAAGGAATTTGTCTTGTAATTTGTGTGGTTTTCAACCATAAAGCAGAGATTTGGTCATTATTTAGCATGTTTTCTACATGAGAGATTGTAAGAACTGCAGTCACATTTAGTTCCAATGTAAGATCAAAGTCAGCATTAGAATGCTCACTCAAAATCGATGCATTTCATGCATGATATCCATTTGCAGTTTTTAAATGCGGTTCAAATAAGGAGTCAAACGACGGTGTTACTGGTCATTCTTTACGACGTCACAAACACTAGGAATTGCTGGGAAACTGGTCGGTTCTTACCTGTATTTCCAATACATCCAGCGGCACAGTCTCGCCTTTCACGATTGCAAGCGTGGCGTTTAAAATGTGTCTGCAAGGCACAGCAAAGGAAAGGTGACAAAGGTACAAACACAGGGTACAAGCACAGTGACGTCTTATAGACCATAGACAATAGGTGCAGGAGTAGGCCATTCGGCCCTTCGAGCCAGCACCGCCATTCAATGTGATCATGGCTGATCATCCCCAATCAGTACCCCGTTCCTGCCTTCTCCCCATATCCCCTGACTCCGCTATCTTTAAGAGCCCTATCTAGCTCTCTCTTGAAAGTATCTAGAGAACCGGCCTCCACCGCCCTCTGAGGCAGAGGATTCCACAGACTCACAATTCTCTGTGTGAAAAAGTGTTTCCTCATCTCCATTCTAAATGGCTTTCCCCTTATTCTTAAACTGTGGCCCCTGGTTCTGGGCTCCCCCAACATCGGAAGCATGTTACCTGCCTCTAGCGTGTCCAAACCCTTAAAAATCTTATATGTTTCAATGAGATACCCACTCATCCTTCTAAATTCCAGAGTGTACAAGCCCAGTCGCTCCATTCTCTCAGCATATGACAGTCCCGCCATCCCGGGAATTAACCTGGTGAACCTACGCTGCACTCCCTCAATAGCAAGAATGTCCTTCCTCAAATTTGGAGACCAAAACTGCACACAATACTCCAGGTGTGGTCTCACTAGGGCTCTGTACAACTGCAGAAGGTCTTCAGCAACATGAAACAGCACACCAAAGCCGTGGAACGGAACATAGAAACATAGAAAATAGGTGCAGGAGTAGGCCATTCGGCCCTTCGAGCCTGCATCGCCATTAGATATGATCATGGCTGATCATCCAACTCAGTATCCCATCCCTGCCTTCTCTCCATACCCCCTGATCCCTTTAGCCACAAGGGCCACATCTAACTCCCTCTTACATATACAGAACAGAACAGCACAGGTCACCCGATGACTGACTCAACTAATGCCACAACAGCATGATACAAGTTTTAAAAAGTTCGACCGGTACATGAATAGGACAAAATGTGTTGGAAAGAACTGCAGGTGCTGGTTTAAACCGAAGGTAGACGCAAAATGCTGGAGTACCTCAGAAGAAGGTACCGTCTGAAGAAGGGTCTCGACCCGAAACATCACCCATCCCTTCTCTCCAGAGATGCTGCTGCCTGCCCGCTGAGTTACTCCAGCATTTTGTGTCTACATGGACAGGACATGTTTGGAGGGATGTGGGCCTAATGCAGGCAGGTGGGACTAGTGTAGCTGGGACATGTTGGGCGGTGTGGGCAAGTTGGGCCGAAGGGCCTGTTTTCACACTGTATCACTCCATGACTCTAAGAATCCATTTTTGTGCTTTATGACTCCAAGGCAAACGGTTTATCAGTGACAATTCTCAGCTAGGTCGGAAGGTTTTTACAACTGGCCTTGGTGGCCAGGCAAGTAGAAGAATGTGGACGTCAGAAGTTTAAAAGGGAAACAAACCAAAATAGTGTCGGCAAAGTTTGTTGTCTAATGTACCTGCTAAAAATAGGGATTCAGACGATTAAATAAACGATGCCCAGATCTGCCCAAGGATCACATCACAGTAACTTGTCCCTGATGTCCACGTCACATGTGAAACACAATCCTTGATCACAGTGAGAGTGGGAGCACACAGGAGTCCACACCAACACAAGCCATAGTTCTGAAGTTTAGAAGAATGAGGGGGGGGGGGCTCATTGAAACATGCCAAATTGTGAAAGGCCTGGATAGAGTGGATGTGGAGAGGATGTTTCCACTAGTGGGAGAGTCTAGGACTGGACAGCATAACCTCAGAATAAAAGGACGTACCTTTAGAAAGGAGATGAGGAGGAATTTCTTTAGACAGAGGGTGGTGAATCTGTGGAATTCATTGCCACAGATATCAATAGAGGCAAAGTCTTTGGGCATTTTGAAGGCAGAGATTGACAGATTCCTGATTAGAGCGTGTGTCAGGGGTTATGGGGAGAAGGCAGGAGGATGGGGTAGAGGGGGAGAGAGAGATCAGTCATGATTGAATGGCGGGGTAGACTTGATGGGCCGAATGACATCATTTTGTTCTTATGACTTATGAAACCAGCATCTTCCTGAGGCCAGATGAAGAAATTTCCTTCAGCTTCAATAGACAATAGGTGCAGGAGTAGGCCTTTCGGCCCTTCGAGCCAGCACCGCCATTCAATGTAATGATGGCTGATCATCCTTCAATGGAATACTGACTGGTTAGCACGCAACAAAAGCTTTTCACTGTACCTCAGTACACGTAGCAATAAACTGAACTGAAACTTTCTCCATATCAGGACAATTTAAATCCCCAACCTATCCTCGTACCCATTTCACAAGAGTGAATATGCGGGAACGCAGTGTTGAACGGTGAATTCATCAATGCGTCAACACTGACTGAAAATAAAGCAGGGCCCACTGCTTTCCTCCCCGCTCTCATCAAACTGAGCACTCCGTTTTACACTATATCGCCGAACGTCCCTAATTAGTTCCACAAACTCCATCATTCCTTATAAGGAGAGAATTGAAACATTATCCAAAAGGCGGCAATTAGTTTACATGATTGGCAAAACTGGAATTTGTACTCCTGTCAGCGCTGCTGCCTCACACTGCCAGAGATCCCGACCCCCGGTGCTGCCGATGTGGAGTTTGCATGTTCTCTCTTGTGAGCACACGAGTTTCCTTTGATTTCCTCCCACATCCCAAAGACGCGCAGGTTTGTAGGTTAATTGGCCTCCGTAAAGTTCCCCCAAGTGTGTAGGGAGTGGGTGTGAAATTGGGATAACGTTGAACTAGTGTGAACGGGCGATCGCTGGTGTGCCTAGACTCAGTGGGCCGAAGGGCAAGCTTCCACGCTGCATCTTTCAATCTATCATTACCTCCAATTAGCTGAACCTACGGTGAAATATTCAGTCACGAGGCAATACATACCTGGCCTGTTCTTTGTTGGTCGGGTACAGTGCCGGGCTCAAGGAATTCATCTTTCCCAAAGGAATAAATCCTATGGGGATCTTACTAAAGGTCGCCTGAAATAAAACAGAAGCATCTATCACATCCCTTTAGCGACTTCACTAGCGGGCAATGATGTCAAGATGATGAAAAATTGGAAGGTTTAATGTCCCCGCCGCGCCACAGCCAGAAGCGCCATACGTGCAACAGATTTGATTTTGCTATGTTTACGAAGGAACTGCAGATGCTGGAAAATCTAAGGTAGACAAAAGTGCAGGAGAAACTCAGCGGGTGCAGCAGCATCTATGGAGCAAAGGAAATAGGCAACTCGTAGCATCGGACGTAGACAAAACATAGAAAATAGGTGCAGGAGTAGGCGATTCGGCCCTTCGAGCCTGCACGCCATTCGGCCCTTCGAGCCTGCACCACCATTCAATATGATCATGGCTGATCATCCAACTCAATATCCTGTACCTGCTTTCTCTCCATACCCCCTGATCCCTTTAGCCACAAGGGCCACATCTAACTCCCTCTTAAATATAGCCAATGAACTGGCCTCAACTACCTTCTGTGGCAGAGAATTCCACAGATTCACCACTCTCTGTGTGAAAAATGTTTTCCTCATCTCGGTCCTAAAAGATTTCCCCCTTATCCTTAAACTGTGACCCCTTGTTCTGGACTTCCCGGAAACCCGGAAGGGTTTCAGCCCGAAACGTTGCCTATTTCCTTCTGGGTTTCGGCCCGAAACGTTGCCTATTTCCTTAGCTCCATAGATGCTGCTGCACCCGCTGTGTTTCTCCAGCACTTTTGTCTACCTTTGATTTTACTATTACGGATTGTTCTCAGTGGGAATGACACGAGGGATATGAATCACCAACCACGACGCGAGCTGCTTACCTCATCCTCTCTGCGGAGAAGCCCAGTTATTACCTAACATTAAAAAGAGAACAAGTAAGTACACAGATCCAGCGTCAATACTCCTGAGGTATTTGTCGACAATACCGGAGTTTCGGCAGATGCAATTTAAAGCTCCATTAGTGCCGGCTGCTATAAACACACATAACATTTCAGTATTGATATGCCAAAACCAAACTGCCAGGAACACGTGCATGTTTGTACAGGGCCTTGGTGAGACCACACCTGGAGTATTGCGTGCAGTTTTTGGTCTCCTAATCTGAGGAAAGACATTCTTGCCATAGAGGGAGTACAAAGAAGGTTCGCCAGACTGATTCCTGGGATGTCAGGACTTTCATATGAAGAAAGACTGGATAGACTCGGCTTGTACTCGCTAGAATTTAGAAGATTTAGGGGGGATCTTATAGAAACTTTCTTAAGGGGTTGGACAGGCTAGATGCAGGAAGCTTGTTCCCGATGTTGGGGAAGTCCAGAACAAGGGGTCACAGTTTAAGGATAAGGGGGAAGTCTTTTAGGACCGAGATGAGATAAACATTTTTCACACAGAGAGTGGTGAATCTGTGGAATTCTCTGCCACAGAAAGCAGCTGAGGCCAGTTCATTGGCTATATTTAAGAGGGAGTTAGATGTGGCCCTTGTGGCTAAAGGGATCAGGGGGTATGGAGAGAAGGCAGGTACAGGATACTGAGTTGGATGATCAGCCATGATCATATTGAATGGCGGTGCAGGCTCGAAGGGCTGAATGGCCTACTCTTGCACCTATTTTCTATGTTTGATTCTAATAGTAATCCTTTCTTCTTTCACGCGTTTGTCGTGTGATCAGAACAAATGAAGGTTAGGCTTTAAAAGTGCCGATTCCAATTATGAATAAATCAATGGATTAAAAGAAATAAACATCAACATGGGAATGAACCTCACTGGCTATGTCATGGAGTCATCCACATGGAAACAGGCCATTCGGCCCAACTTGCCCATGCCCCACCTGCCTGTGTTTGGCCCATATCCCCATCTGATCCAGCACTACTGACTTTCTACACCATTGGTGAGATTTCCCGTAGCTACCGTGTGGCATCTACCTCACCGCCCCCCGCGCTGGTGACTCCTCAGTGCTGTTCGTCCTCCGTAGCCGAAGAAGACCATGACTTCAGTGTTTTTTGTTTGTGGGTCCGGAGGTGACCGGTGAGACCGATCCGGGCCCCGGAAGTCTCGCCCGCACATGGGACACAGCTGGGCGGGCGCTGGGACTTCCTCCCAGCTGCACGCGCTCCCGTGGTGATCCAGCCTCGCCCAGTTGGGCAGCACAGGTCCTGAAGTCATGTTGCGCTCGACTTGGATTACAGTGAGGGAGAGTTGCGCAAATCGTCAGCCTCACTCTCTCGTCCCGGCCTATCTCAACGGCGGGACAGGCGGAGGACGATGGCTGACCTCAGCGGAGCGTCACAGCGGCTGGGAAGACTCCTCAGTGTCGCGTCCCCATCAAGGTATCCGGTTCATGCAAATATTCTGACATGGTAATGACCCCTGATGTAGGCGGGCGCACTGCCAGCTGCACTGACCTAGCTTCCTGCGATCGCCACTGAGAAAATCCCGCGCTGCCAGCAATCATATTCCACGCTGGGGGGAGAAGAGGGAGTGGCCAGGGTGCGACTGGTCCTTGATTATGCTGCTGGCCTTGCCGAGGTACAGAAAAGGTTCAGAACCGTGAAAAAGCACACGGCCAGATTTAAGAACAGTTTCTTCCCAGCTGTTATCAGGCAACTGAACCATCCTACCAGTCCTATAAAAACATAGAAAATAGGTGCAGGAGGAGGCCATTCGGCCCTTCGCTTGTGATCATGGCTGATCATCCCCTATCAATAACCCGTGCCTGCCTTCTCCCCATATCCCTTGACTCCACTAGCCCCTAGAGCTCTATCTAACTCTCTCTTAAATCCATCCAGTGACTTGGCCTCCACTGCCCTCTGTGGCAGGGAATTCCATAAATTTACAACTCTCTGGGTGAAAACGTTTTTTTCACACCTAGGTCCTCAAATGGCCTCCCCTTTATTCTAAGACTGTGGCCCCTGGTTCTGGACTCTCCCAACATTGGGAACATTTTTCCTGCATCTAGCTTGTCCAGTCCTTTTATAATTTTATATGTCCTGATGAATGAATGAATGAATGAATGAATGAATGAATTAATGAATTATATCTTTATTGAATGATCTTTTATTGAATGATATCTTTTATTTCGAACGATTAAAAAAAAAGAAGAAAAGAAAAGACTGAAAATGAATAAATAAAAGGAAAATTATATATACATATATATATACATAAATTAAAAAATCAAAAGCCAATTTCAACATAATACACATTGATCTACTGTCTACGTCATTTGGTGACCCTCGGACTATCTTTGATCGGACTTTACCTTGCGCTAAACATCATTCACTTTAGTCCCTTTATTCTGTATCTGGACACTGTGGACAGTTCGATTGTAATCCGCTGTCTTTCCGCTGATAGGTTAGCACACAAAAGCTTTTCACTGAACCACGGTACACGTGACAATGAACTAAACTCAAACAAATGAAGTCCTCAGGGAAGGTGAAAGATCAAAGTGAGAATTGTGATGAGACATTCAGTGCAAATATAGTTCTGCCACAACATGGCGGTCCTCTATCGAACAAGTCTCAGCATTCAGATTTGGAGGTCAGCGACCATCACTCCTAATCTGTCGGGCAATAACTCAGCGACAACTCCTCTGTGGTTCTTTTGTGACCTGCTTAGCAGCAGGGCAGCTGTTGTAGGGAGGCAATTACAGAACCAAGTTAACACCCCAATGCACAAAGGTAACAATGTCTTGCATTCACAGTAACTGGAACTTGTCATTAAATTATTCCCAAACAATTTAGCAGCCGCCCTTCTTGCTACCTCGGCTTGTACTCGCTGGAATTTAGAAGATTGAGGGTGGATCTTATAGAAACTTACAAAATTCTTAGCGGGGTTGGACAGGCTAGATGCAAGAAGATTGTTCCCGATGTTGGGGAACTCCAGAACAAGGATAAGGATAAGGGGGGGAAGTCTTTTAGGCCCAAGATGAGAATTTTTTTTTCCACACAGAGAGTGGTGAATCTGTGGAATTCTCTGCCACAGAAGGTAGTTGAGGCCAATTCATTGGCTATATTTAAGAGGGAGTTAGATGTGGCCCTTGTGGCTAAAGGGATCAGGGGGTATGGAGAGAAGGCAGGTACAGGATACTGAGTTGGATGATCAGCCATGATCATATTGAATGGCGGTGCAGGCTGGAAGGGCCGAATGGCCTACTCCTGCACCTAATTTCTATGTTGATCTAATAGTAATCCTTTCTTTTTACACGCGTTTTGCCTGTGTGATCCGAACAAAGGAAGGTTAGGCTTTAAAAGTGCCGATTCCAATTATAAATAAATCGAAGGATGAAAAGAAATAGACACCAACATGGGAATGAACCTCGCTGGCGGTGTCATAGAGTCATCGAAGGGCCGACTGGCCTACTCCTGCACCTATTTTCTATGTTTCTATGTTTACCTACGTGCAGTTACAGAGTAGGCTCGGTTTAATTGCTAAAGGGGATTTGAGTGGCTCTGTGGAGACTATTGCCAGTGTGTCATTCAGTCTGTACCTCCTGCAAGGTGCCGTCACCTCCAGCAACAATGATCATGTCAGTCTCCTCCATCAACTCCAGCAACTTTTTCGCTTGGCCCTCAAATTCAGTCTGCAGTTGGAACAGAGACAAGATTCCGTTATGTACTTCAGCACAAACCCGCATTATTAAATAAAGGCCAGAAATGTCACAAACCCCAACATGCGGCTCATTTCACAAAATTTAACCAGAGTCCCCAAACATTATTTATGCCAAGGTAGACAGAAATGCTGGAGAAACTCAGCCGGTGCAGCAGCATCTATGGAGCGAAGGAAATAGGTAACGTTTCGGGCCGAAACCCAGAAGGGTTTCGTCCCGAAACGTTGCCTATTTCCTTCGGGGTTTCGGCCTGAAACGTTGCCTATTTCCTTCAGGGTTTCGGCCCGAAACGTTGCCTATTTCCTTCAGGGTTTCGGCCCGAAACGTTGCCTATTTCCTTCAGGGTTTTGGTCCGAAACGTTGCCTATTTCCTTCGCTCCATAGATGCTGCTGCACCCGCTGAGTTTCTCCAGCATTTTTGTCTACCTTCGATTTTCCAGCATCTGCAGTTCCTTCTTAAACAATTATTTATGCCAACCCAGCCAACCACATCAAACACACAAAGAGGACAATTCAGACACACTAGCGGGTCCCAGTGCGTTACGACTTGCACTGATTAAAACTACGATGCCTGAAAGAAGAGAGGTAAGCACAGGTATAAGAAACAACAAGTCTGAAACAGGATAGAAAGTAAACAAGGAGCAGATCGGGGAAGGGTGAGTTTTATAAATGTCTGATTACAACTGATTTCTTTGAGAAGTTTTAAAAAAACTCTTGTTCAGTCATATATTTCCACTGGAGATGCAGTGTCAGTTCTGGGCTCCCATCTTATTAATGCGCTCACCTTTTAAGGTGAGTGGGACATGATTTAATGGGAACCAAAGGGGCTACTTTATCGCAGGTGGTGGTGGGTCCATGGAACGAGCTTCCAGTGGAGGTGGTTGCGGCAGGTACAACAACAGCATTTAAAAGGCACTTGGACAGGCTCATGGATAGGAACGGTTTAGAGGGATATGGGCCAAACAATAGACAATAGACAACAGGTGCAGGAGTAGGCCATTTGGCCCTTCGAGCTAGCACCGCCATTCAATGTGATCATGGCTGATCATCCCCAATCAGTACCCCGTTCCTGCCTTCTCCCCATATCCCCTGACTCCGCTATTTTTAAGAGCCCTATCTAGCTCTCTCTTGAAAGCATCCAGAGAACCTGCCTCCACCGCCCTCTGAGGCAGAGAATTCCACAGACCCACCACTCTCTCAAACGCAGACAAGTGGGACTGGCGTGGATGGGGCATCTTGGTCGGCATGTGCAAGTTGGGCCGAAGAGCCTGTTTCCGTGTTGTGAGACTCAATGATGAGCCTTTTAAAAAAATTAGATATTGGAAAATTAGTATTGCAAAATGATTGTATGAACTCAAATATGCTACGAGTTCAGTGATTTCCTGTTATGTGAGGCGCTAATCTGTATTTGTGAACTATTTTGAACCAATTCAGTGAGTGTGCCTGCTAGCAGGCGTTGCATTATTTCATCTTGCCACTTGCCAAAGCCAACTCAGAAAATCTCAGGACAGTGTTGGGAGAAATCGGGGTAATGCTTAATCTGAAGTCAGCCTGGTAAGCAGCGGTTGGCAAGTTTATTTCGGAGTCGAGTTTTTTCTACGGCAGGAGGTTATTTCATACAGATGGCTTTATGAGATCCCCAGAGACAAGGAGAGAGGATTCAACCGTGGGTAGACGAAAATGCTGGAGAAACTCAGCGGGTGAGGCAGCATCTATGGGGCGAAGGAAATAGGCGACGTTTCGGGCTGAAACCCTGAAGGAAATAGGCGACGTTTCGGGTCGAGACCTTTGTGAACTTTGCCAATGCTGCTGATTCCATCCTCTGTACTACAGTGACCTCTGTTGGATGTTGCCGGTGCTGCAGTGATCCATTGAAACAAGTGGGTAGACAAAAATGCTGGAGAAACTCAGCGGGTGAGGCAGCATCTATGGAGCGAAGGAAATAGGCAACTTTTCGGGCCGAAACCCTGAAGGAAATAGGCAACGTTTCAGGCCGAAACCCTGAAGGAAATAGACAACGTTTCAGGACGAAACCCTTCCGGGTTTCGGCCCGAAACGTTGCCTATTTCCTTCGCTCCATAGATGCTGCTGCACCCACTGAGTTTCTCCAGCATTTTTGTCTACCTTCATTTTCCAGCACCTTCTTAAACATTGAAACAAGTGGAGATCTTTACACTTTAGAGATACAGCATGGAAGCAGGCACTTCGGCCCACCGACCACCCCATACAACTAACACTATCCTACACACTAGGGACACCCTATGCTGTTACCAAAGCCAAATGTCTTCGTCTATGGAATGTGGGAGGAAACCAGAGCACCCAGAGAAATCCCACGTGGTCACAAGGAGAACGTACAAACTCCATACAGACAGCGCCTGTAGTCAGGATTAACCCCGGGTCTCCGGCACTCTATGCCCCAATTTATCCATCCATCACACTCCTATTGACTGAGGTGAGAAAAACCTTTTTCACCCAGAGAGTTGTGAATTTATGGAATCCCCTGCCGCAGAGGGCAGTGGAGGCCAAGTCACTGGATGGATTTAAGAGAGAGTTAGATAGAGCTCTAGGGGCTAGTGGAGTCAAGGGATATGGGGAGAAGGCAGGCACGGGTTATTGATAGGGGACGATCAGCCATGATCACAATGAATGGCGGTGCTGGCTCGAAGGGCCGAATGGCCTCCTCCTGCACCTATTTTCTATGTTTCTATGTTTCTAACACCTCCCTCATTGATGATGATGTACCAGTCATGGGAAAGCCTTTCCTTCCCTCTACACTATAATAAAGGATAAACGTGAAAAATGTGGCCGGGTCTATTTTAAAAGCTTCTTTTTTTTTAATGCCCTTGCAGGTGTTTATGTCAGAGCCGCTCTCAGCAGCAACAGTTTTCAAAAGGCAGAGTTGCCTGGGTGAGTCTTGTCCTGGAGTCCTGGAATATTGTGTACAGTTTTTGGTCTCCTAATCTGAGGAAAGACATTCTTGCCATAGAGGGAGTACAGAGAAGGTTCACCAGACTGATTCCTGGGATGGCAGGACTTTCATATGAAGAAAGACTGCATAGACTCGGCTTGTACTCGCTAGAATTTAGAAGATTGAGGGGGGATCTTATAGAAACTTACAAAATTCTTAAGGGGTTGGACAGGCTAGATGCAGGAAGATTGTTCCCGATGTTGGGGAAGTCCAGAACAAGGGGTCACATTTAAGGATAAGGAGGAAGTCTTTTAGGACCGAGATGAGAAAAACATTTTTCACACAGAGTGTGGTGAATCTGTGGAATTCTCTGCCACAGAAGGTAGTTGAGGCCAGTTCATTGGCTATATTTAAGAGGGAGTTAGATGTGGCCCTTGTGGCTAAAGGGATCAGGGGGTATGGAGATAAGGCAGGTACAGGATACTGAGTTGGATGATCAGCCATGATATTGAATGGCGGTGCAGGCTCGAAGGGCCGAATGACCTATTCCTGCACCTATTTTCTATGTTTCTATGTCCTTGTCCACCCAGACTTGCAGATTGCTTGGGTGGTGCTAACACCCGCAGCCCTGCTGCCTGGCACCAGCAACCACTTATGTAGCAAGTCTGGCTGCAAACACATGGGAATGAGGAAGTAATGGGGAAGACCCCGCTCAGGAAAACCAACGCCCTCTTCCACTACCCCTCTTCCCACAGATGCTGCCCGACCTTCCAAGCATTTATAGCAGCTTCTGCTCTTGCCAATAATCAAATACTAGAAGGTAAAGCTTTGAGGTGAGAGGGGCAAAGTTAATAGGACATGTTCGGGGCAAGTTCTTTTTTTTTTACACACAGGGTGGCGAGTGCCTGGAACGTGCTGCCAAGGGTGGTGGGGGAGGCAGATATGATAGTGGTGTTTAACAGAATTTTGGATAGGCCCATGGATATGCAGGGCTTAGAGTGGTGATAATTATATGCAGTTCGATAACAGATGATCTTGGCAACTTGTTCGACACAGACATTGTGGGCCGAAGGACCTGTTGTTTTGCTGTACTGGTTTATGTTCTATGATCTAACCTAAAATCACCACACTGTGACCCTTGTGTACAACTAAGCATTAGTGTGTATGTATTACACTGATGCTTGGAAACACTGAATATCCAGACTCTTGGAGCATTTCTGCATTTCTGTAAATAACAGTGCTACATTCAAGGAATATAGAGACACAGTCACCAAACCACTTGGCCAGCCAGAAGCAACCTCTTTATAACACATGCCATTGTTCCATACTCATCTGCTCAAGGCACCAACAATGCTGGTTTAAAATTCACATAGTTCCCACACATCCCAATCCTACTCTAACCACCAGGAGATACCCGGAACAACAGATGCTGGAATCTTGAGCAAGACACAGGGTGCTGGAGGAACTCAGTGGGTCAGACTGAAGAAGGGTCATGATCCGAAACGCCGCCTGTCCATTCCCTCCGCAGATGCTACCTGACCCGCTGAGTTACCGCAGAACTGTGTGTTTTGTCCTAATCTAACCACTGCTAGATAGGATTTCAAAGCATCAGTTCAAACTGCCATCGTTCTACGCAGTAAAATGTTCTATCATCTATGAATAAATAATATTACAACTATTTAATTTTTCAGATGAATCAAATGAATCATTGCAATTACTTTCACCTATTTGATTTTATAACGTTAGGACATCCTGATGGACAAGATTGTGACACTGAATCAGTTAAACATCTATAATTATAAAATATATGATGTATCTCATGGAGTGGTTACAGCTGGTGTATCGCTTCATTCTGGGACTAATAGATTCATAGAGTGAGTCAGCATGGAAACAAGCCCTTGGGGCCCAACTTGCCCACCCCGACCAACATGTCCCATCTACACTAGTTCCACCTTCCTTCATTTGGCCCCCTATCCCTCAAAACCTGTCCTATCCATGTACCTATTTAAATATTTCTTACAAGTTGCGATAGTACCTGCCTCAACTATTTCCTCGATCCACATGCCCACCAGCCTTTGTGTGGAAAGTTACCTCCCAGGTTCCTATTAAATCTTCCCCCCACCCCCTCACCTTAAACCAATGTCCTCTGGTTCTAGATTCCCCGACTCTGGGCAAGACACTCTTGTCCATCCACCTGATCTATTCCTCTCAAGGCTTTGTACATGATTTTATACTCAGGACAATTCCACGACTGAATCCTTACCTTAACCACGGTGACATCAATTCCAGCAAGGTGTAAAATAGGCGCTGCATTCTTTTCAAAGAGATTTCGTGCTTTTCTGAGGGATTAAATGGAAAGATTATTGATTTGGGCGTTACATCTGTGGATGGATTTCTCTTCCTGTGTTACTAATTAATAACATTTCTATAATAAAATGCTCACATGCTATGTATATTCAATTGGAAGATGTACCACATGGCTTTATTACTAATAATAATTAGAAAAATTCTCAAAACAAAACAGATGTAAGATTTTAAAGTGTCAATACCCACTTTTTCAAGTGAGTTTCTAACAACCGAGTTCTGCCCCTTCAGAAACAATGCCGACTATTTAATCTGCAGAACATGTCCAGCATTTTCTGTGTTTGGCTCATAAGTGACAGGAGTAGAATTAGACCATTCAGCTCATCAGGTCTACTCTGCCATCTGGCTGATCTATCTGCCTCTCCTAACCCCATTCTCCTGCCTTCTCCCCATAAAACCTGACACACGCACTAATCAAGAACCTATCTATAGCTCTGCCTTAAAAATATCCATTGACTTGGCCTCCACAGCCTTCTGTGGCAATGAATTCCACAGATTCACCACCCTCTGGCTAAATAAATTCCTTCTCATAGAAACATAGAAATTAGGTGCAGGAGTAGGCCATTCGGCCCTTCGAGCCTGCACCGCCATTCAATATGATCATGGCTGATCATCCAACTCAGTATCCCGTACCTGCCTTCTCTCCATACCCTCTGATCCCCTTAGCCACAAGGGCCACATCTAACTCCCTCTTAAATATAGCCAATGAACTGGCCTCGACTACCCTCTGTGGCAGAGAGTTCCAGAGATTCACCACTCTCTGTGTGAAAAAAGTTCTTCTCATCTCGGTTTTAAAGGATTTCCCCCTTATCCTTAAGCTGTGACCCCTTGTCCTGGACTTCCCGAACATTGGGAGCAATCTTCCTGCATCTAGCCTGTCCAACCCCTTAAGAATTTCTCATCCCCTTCCTAAAGGTACATCCTTTCATTCTGAGGCTGTGCCCCCTGGTCCTAGACTCTCCCACTAGTGGAAACATCCTCTCCACATTGAATTGATAGAATTTATTGCCACACAACCAGGGTCGGTGGAATTTGGGTTGTCAGCAGCGGTACAATAATAAAGAACACACAACCACAATAAAAATGTAACACAAACATCCACCACAGCATTCATCACTGTGGTGGAAGGCACAGAACTTGGCCAGTCCTCCTCCATTTTCCCCCGTGGTCGGGACCTCCACCCTCCACAGCCGTTGCTGCGAGCGTCCAGATGGTAAGGGACAAAGTCAAAGGCAAGGTAAGTCCAGGATCGGCTCTTCCCCACCGGAGACCGCGGCTTCAGGCTGGTGTAGGCCGCAGGCCGGCGGTCGAAGATTTAAGGTTCCCGCCGCGCCGCAGCCAGAAGCACCACAGACTGCAGGGCCGATGGTCGAAGCTCCCCTCCAGGGGTGATGGTAAGTCCATGCCGGACCCGCGGTAGAAGTTGGCCGCGGGCCGGCAGTGATGGCTTCTTCTTCCCCCGGGTCCCCCACGAGGGATCCCGGGCTGTAGATGCCGCGCCAGCTGGAGCTGTGCAGACCGCGGCTTCAGGCTGCCGGCTGCCCCGGGCCAGCGAAACGGAGCGCTTCCCTCCAGCGAGCCCCAGCGAGGGCTCGCCCGCTCCACGCCGAGAGTCCACGCTGCGCCCGCCGCTGAAGCCCCGGGCGCGTCTCCGGGAAAGGCCGCGCCGATCCTTGCTGTTAGGCCACGGGGGAGGCGACCTGGAAAAAGTCGCCTCTCCGTGGAGGAGGCGGCCGAAACGGTTTCCCCCTCTAACATCCACTCTACCCAGGCCTTTCAACAATTCTGAAGCACGTTGGAACATCTTGCTTGGTGCAGTGTCGTTCACCGCTTCTAGTCAGATCCTGATTTAAAATATTTACATCTTCAGGACTTAGGAATATTTTAATAATTAGGTGCGTGCCCATTTACCCCTTTAACTTTAAATAAAATACCTTTTAAAAACATTTGATGCCAGGGAAACACATTCTGGTATCATTACTGTCACAGCTGACTTTAGAAGGTCACACTATCATAGCTTTTTAGCTAAAAAGCAGAAGTTATTAAGATAGGTGGTGAAAGGAACTTTTACATGAAGATCTAAAAGCATCCCATAGCCAACAGCATTGCAATAAAAGGTACACAAAAATACTGGAGAAACTCAGCGGGTGCAGCAGCATCTATGGAGTGAAGGAAATAGGCAACGTTTCAGGCCGAAACCCTGAAGGAAATAGACAACGTTTCAGGCCGAAACCCTTCCGGGTTTCGGCCCGAAACGTTGCCTATTTCCTTCGCTCCATAGATGCTGCTGCACCCGCTAAGTTTCTCCAGCATTTTTGTGTACCTTCGATTTTCCAGCATCTGCAGTTCCTACTTAAACGCATTGCAATAAAACATGGTCCTGTCTATTAAATCGCTGATAAAATGTCAGCTCATAAAATGCAGCATCTCCGTTAAACAAGAGTTGTTATTTTCACCTATTAAACATGACAAATAGAATGATTGACTTCAGAAACACTTATTACCCTTTGCAAGCAGCAGGATTGAGAAAGACGGTGGCTTTCTTCACCTTTGCAGTGATGGGCAAGGTCTGGTTTCCAAACTCCTGAGCAGAAAGACAGGTAGGTTGTTAGAGAAAGCAGACACACGACGGAAGCAAAAGGGAAGGATGGCACGGAATAAGAAAACCATTTCACCACAGTATGGATCACTAGTCATTAATCTATAATCCGGAGATTGTACACAGGCTTTTCAAAGTGAGATTGGGGTTGAGACGGTGGCGCAGCGGTAGAGTTGCTGCCTTGCAGTGAATGCAGCGCCGGAGACCCGGGTTCGATCCCGACTACGGGCGCTGTCTGTACGGAGTTTGCATGTTCTCCCCGTGACCTGTGTGGGTTTTCTCCGAGATCTTCGGTTTCCTCCCACGCTCCAAAGACGTACAGGTTTGTAGGTGAATTGGCTTGGTAAATGTAAAAATTGTCCCTAGTGAGCGTAGGATAGTGTTAATGTGTGGGGATCACTGATCGACGCAGGCCTGGTGGGCTGAAGAGCCCGTTTCCACGCTGTATCTCTAAACTAAACTAAATCATAGGTACACAAAAATGCTGGAGAAACTCAGCGAGTGCAGCAGCATCTATGGAGCGAAGGAAATGGGCAACGTTTCGGGCCGAAATCCTGAAGGAAATAGGCAACGTTTCGGGCCGAAACCCTTCCGGGTTTCGGGCCGAAACGTTGCCTATTTCCTTCGCTCCATAGATGCTGCTGCACCCGTTGAGTTTCTCCAGCATATTTGTGTACCTTCGATTTTCCAGCATCTGCAGTTCCTTCTTAAATAAATAATAAACTAAATCATACGTTCTATTCCAATGCTCTGCTGAAAATCAAACTTAATTTGAACTGCAATATCAGCCTCTCAAGAAAAGTGCTATAAATTAGTGGAATTGAAAACCAGAAGTCACCTGTTACAGATGGTATAAGGACATATGTCTTTTTTTAGGTTTACCGTTTTAGTTTTTTAGAGATACAGTGTGGAAACAGGCCCTTCGGCCCACCAAGTCCGTGCCGATCAACAATCACCCTGAACGCTATGTCTATCCTACAGATTAGTGACAATTTGCAGATTGCAATTAACCTGCAAATATGCACGTCTTTGGAGTGTGGGAGGAAACCGGAGCAATTGTAATCATGTATTGTCTTTCCACTGACTGGATAGCACGCAACAAATGCTTTTCACTGTACCTCGGTACACGTGACAATAAACTAATGGTTTAGTTTGATTCCACTTTTGGAGCGTTACGTTTCTGTGTGATCTACAGCAGCCGGAGATATGGTTGCTGGATGCTTCAGTTAAGCTGAATGTTACACAAGGGGCTGAGAACAGCGTACATTGATTCTTACACGTGGCTAAACTAGTTCCTTTCCCCATCGCCCTCTCAACATAGTAATTGTTCTTTCTTGTCAACATTATGTGCCTTTGATGGCTATTCATTGCAATGCTGTGGAGAAAGTCATGTCTGTGCATTTTCCGTCTTGACCGTGGCTACTGACTGTGTGGAGTTTGCACGTTCTCCCTATCATTGTGTGGGTTTCCTCCGGGTGCCCTGGTTTCCTCCCACATACCAAAGGCATGCGGGTTTGTAAGTTAGTTGGCCCTCTGTAAATTGTCCCATAGTGTATAAGATATAACTAGTGTGTACGGGTGAACTAGTGCCAGCGTGGACTCGGTGGGCCGAAGGGCCTGTTTCCATGCTGCATCTCTAGATTAAAAACTAAAATAGAAGCCACATGATTTCAATTGTACTGACTGGAGGTGACATTCTGCCTCAATAAGTGCAGTACAGTTTGGTTTGATTATATTGAGGCTAGTAGGCCGCGAGAAATTGTGTGAAGTTGATTTTGCCGTACCTGTGCTTCTTGACATGCCGCCCTGCGTAAGAGATTGTCCCTGAATTAAAAATAAAAAGAAGGCAGCATAACAATCTTCACTCTTTCTTTATTATTAATAAACCTTTTTGTCATCTTTCAAATGTAACAAGAAATGTTCAGATAAAAATGTGCTGCAAATTCATAATTTAGACAATAGACAATAGGTGCAGGAGTAGGCCATTCGGCCCTTCTAGCCAGCACCGCCATTCAATGTGATCATGGCTGATCATCCCCAATCAGTACCCCGTTCCTGCCTTCTCCCCATATCCCCTGACTCCGCTATTTTTAAGAGCCCTATCTAGCTCTCTCTTGAAAGTGTCCAGAGAACCAGCCTCCACCGCCCTCTGAGGCTGGGAATTCCACAGACTCACCACTCTCTGTGAGAAAAAGTGTTTCCTCGTCTCCGTTCTAAATGGCTTACTCCTTATTCTTAAACTGTGGCCCCTGGTTCTGGACTCCCCCAACATCAGGAACGTTTCCTGCCTCTAGCGTGTCCAAACCCTTAACAATCATATATTTTTCAATAAGATACCCTCTCATCCTTCTAAACTCCAACGCATCACCGGTTCCTCACCCCCCCCCCCCCCCCATTGAGTCTGTCCAAAGCAAGCGATGTCTGCGAAGGGCATGCAGCATCGTCAAGGACTGCTCTCACCCCAGCAACAGTCTGTTTACCCTCCTACCATCTGGGAGGCGCTACAGGTCTCTCCGTTGCCGGACCAGCAGGTCCAGGAACAGCTTCTTCCCTGCGGCTGTTACATTATTTAACTCTGTACCTCAGTGATTGCCAGACACCCCCCCTCCCCACACTCCTTCCACCAGGAAAAATTTGCACTTCTACGACTGTATGTACGTAAATATATTTATTGCTCATTATTCTATGTCGCTCTTCTTGGGAGATGCTAACTGCATTCCGTTGTCTCTATACTGTACACTGCACAATGACAATAAAGTTTGAATCTGAATCTGAATCAGAGTGTACAAGCCCAGCCGCTCCATTCTCTCAGCATATGACAGTCCCGCCATCCCGGGAATTAACCTTGTAAACCTACGCTGCACTCCCTCAATAGCAAGAATGTCCTTCCTCAAATTAGGGGACCAAAACTGCACATAATACTCCAGGTGTGGTCTCACTAGGGCTCTGTACAACTGTAGTACAGTCCCCTCGTTACACACAGTCCCCTCGTTACGTACAGTCCCCTCGTTACGTACAGTCCCCGCGTTACGTACAGTCCCCTCGTTACGCACAGTCCCCTCGTTACACACAGTCCCCTCGTTACGTACAGTCCCCTCGTTACGTACAGTCCCCTCGTTACACACAGTCCCCTCGTTACGTACAGTCCCCTCGTTACACAGTCCCCTCGTTACACACAGTCCCCTCGTTACGCAGTCCCCTCGTTACGTACAGTCCCCTCGTTACGTACAGTCCCCTCGTTACACACAGTCCCCTCGTTACACACAGTCCCCTCGTTACACACAGTCCCCTCGTTACGCAGTCCCCTCGTTACGTACAGTCCCCTCGTTACGTACAGTCCCCTCGTTACGCAGTCCCCTCGTTACGCAGTCCCCTCGTTACGTACAGTCCCCTCGTTACGTACAGTCCCCTCGTTACGTACAGTCCCCGCGTTATGTAGTCCCCTCGTTACGTACAGTCCCCGCGTTACGTACAGTCCCCTCGTTACGTACAGTCCCCGCGTTACGTACAGTCCCCGCGTTACGCAGTCCCCTCGTTACGTACAGTCCCCGCGTTACGTACAGTCCCCTCGTTACGTACAGTCCCCGCGTTACGTACAGTCCCCGCGTTACGCAGTCCCCTCGTTACGTACAGTCCCCGCGTTACGTACAGTCCCCTCGTTACGTACAGTCCCCGCGTTACGTACAGTCCCTCGTTACGTACAGTCCCCGCGTTACGTACAGTCCCCTCGTTACGTACAGTCCCCGCGTTACGTACAGTCCCCTCGTTACGTACAGTCCCCGCGTTACGTACAGTCCCCGCGTTACGCAGTCCCCTCGTTACGTACAGTCCCCGCGTTACGTAGTCCCCTCGTTACGTACAGTCCCCGCGTTACGCAGTCCCCTCGTTACGTACAGTCCCCTCGTTACGTACAGTCCCCTCGTTACGTACAGTCCCCGCGTTACGCAGTCCCCTCGTTACGTACAGTCCCCGCGTTACGTACAGTCCCCTCGTTACGTACAGTCCCCGCGTTACGTACAGTCCCCGCGTTACGCACAGTCCCCGCGTTACGTACAGTCCCCTCGTTACGTACAGTCCCCGCGTTACGTACAGTCCCCGCGTTACGTACAGTCCCCTCGTTACGTACAGTCCCCGCGTTACGTACAGTCCCCTCGTTACGTAGTCCCCGCGTTACGTACAGTCCCCGCGTTACGCAGTCCCCTCGTTACGTACAGTCCCCGCGTTACGCAGTCCCCTCGTTACGTACAGTCCCGCGTTACGTACAGTCCCCTCGTTACGTACAGTCCCCCCGTTACGTACAGTCCCCTCGTTACGTACAGTCCCCTCGTTACGTACAGTCCCCGCGTTACGCACAGTCCCCTCGTTACGTACAGTCCCCTCGTTACGTACAGTCCCCTCGTTACGTACAGTCCCCGCGTTACGTACAGTCCCCTCGTTACGTACAGTCCCCGCGTTACGTACAGTCCCCTCGTTACGTACAGTCCCCGCGTTACGTACAGTCCCCTCGTTACGTACAGTCCCCGCGTTACGTACAGTCCCCGCGTTACGCAGTCCCCTCGTTACGTACAGTCCCCGCGTTACGCAGTCCCCTCGTTACGTACAGTCCCCGCGTTACGTACAGTCCCCTCGTTACGTACAGTCCCCTCGTTACGTACAGTCCCCTCGTTACGTACAGTCCCCTCGTTACGTACAGTCCCCGCGTTACGCACAGTCCCCTCGTTACGTACAGTCCCCTCGTTACGTACAGTCCCCTCGTTACGTACAGTCCCCGCGTTACGTACAGTCCCCTCGTTACGTACAGTCCCCGCGTTACGTACAGTCCCCTCGTTACGTACAGTCCCCGCGTTACGTACAGTCCCCTCGTTACGTACAGTCCCCGCGTTACGTACAGTCCCCGCGTTACGCAGTCCCCTCGTTACGTACAGTCCCCGCGTTACGCAGTCCCCTCGTTACGTACAGTCCCCGCGTTACGTACAGTCCCCTCGTTACGTACAGTCCCCTCGTTACGTACAGTCCCCTCGTTACGTACAGTCCCCTCGTTACGTACAGTCCCCTCGTTACGTACAGTCCCCTCGTTACGTACAGTCCCCTCGTTACGTACAGTCCCCGCGTTACGTACAGTCCCCTCGTTACGTACAGTCCCCTCGTTACGTACAGTCCCCGCGTTACGCACAGTCCCCTCGTTACGCACAGTCCCCTCGTTACGCACAGTCCCCTCGTTACGTACAGTCCCCGCGTTACGTACAGTCCCCTCGTTACGTACAGTCCCCGCGTTACGTACAGTCCCCTCGTTACGTACAGTCCCCGCGTTACGCAGTCCCCTCGTTACGTACAGTCCCCGCGTTACGCAGTCCCCTCGTTACGCACAGTCCCCTCGTTACGCACAGTCCCCGCGTTACGCACAGTCCCCTCGTTACGCACAGTCCCCTCGTTACGCAGTCCCCGCGTTACGCACAGTCCCCGCGTTACGCACAGTCCCCGCGTTACGCACAGTCCCCGCCCCGTGTACAGTACCGGTACCGCCCGTGTATCCAGCTCCCGGCCCCGCCCCGCCCCGTGTGCACAGTACCGGTACCGCCCGTGTATCCAGCTCCCCGCCCCGCCCCGTGTATACAGTACCGGTACCGCCCGTGTATCCAGCTCCCGGCCCCACACAGCCCACAAGCCGCCAACGCTGATTTCTTCCAGTGACGGCGGACGGTCCGCAGCGCCGCCGCCATTGTCTCCCGCACCGGAACTCGGTCCGCCCGCTATCCCGTCCCCCAGTCCCCGGCACCGAGAGCGCGTCCGGCGCGGAAACCCGTCCGGCGTAGACCCGCCGGCCCCACCACGCGTTCCACCCCCCACCCACCCAAGATACAGACCTAAAACAAGCAACAAAGTGCTGGAGTAACACAGCGGGACAGGCAGCAGCAACTCTGGTGATGTTGTGGGTCAGGACCCTTCTTCAGACCCTTCTTGCAGTAGGGAGAGGAGAAAGCTTAGAAGATATGTCTTTATCTGAATGTTGTAGGAAGAAACCTGATGCTGGTTTAAACCATAGACAACAGCAGCATCTCTGGTGATGAGACCCTTCTTCACACACCCATTCCTCCAGATACTGCCTGACCCAATGAGTTAATCCAGCATGTTGTGTCTATCTGGGGTATAAATCCAGCATCTGGTTCCTTGCTACAACATTCATATAAAGACCACATCTATTTTCTAATCTTTCTCCTTGGTTTCTTGGTCCTCCAAAATATTCCAAATGGAATTTAAACCTCATACTACAATCAGCCTGAAGAAGGGTGCCGACCCAAAACATCACCAGAGATGTTCTCCAGAGATGCTGCCTGTCCCGCTGAGTTACTCCGAGCACTTTGTGTCTTTTTTTGTGTGTAAACCACCATCTGCAGTTCCTTGTTTCTAAATATACAGACCCAGCATCTTAAACTCCCAGTAAGACACCAGATCCCAACTTTCATTCATAAATGCATTAATTTTCAGCTGATAATATATATAAAATATATGAGATGTCATCATTTATAAGAATCTATAATCATATGTTTGCAGGAAAATATTCTCAGCACCTTTTCTTTAGTTAGAGGTCTGTAAACACAATACACATAGATAATATGGAATAAATTAAAAAATCAATACATTAATAATAGGGCAAAGTCCTTTATAGCCTTTATTAATATGTTTATATTCATTTTCACATAACATATAGACTAGAGCACCAGAAATATACATTGCTTTGCCCAGGAAGCTCTACAAATAATAGAATGTTAATCAGTATAACACTTGATAAGGCCCTTCGGCCCACCATGTCCAAGTTAAACTAACCCCCTCTGCCTACACGTGATCCTTATCCCTCCATTCCCTGCATATCCATGTGCCTATCTAAAAGCCTCTTAAACACCACGATCATATCTGCCTCCACCACCACCCCTGGCAACACTTTCCAGGCACCAACAATCTTCTGTGCTAAAAAAAACTTGTCCCTCACATCACCTTTAAACTTTGTCCCTTTCACCTTAAAGTCTTTGCCATTTCCACCCTGGGAAAAAAATATTCTCACTGTCTATCTTATCTATGCCTCCCATAATTTTATCTACTTCTATCAGCTCTCCCCTCAACCTCCAACATTTGAGAGGAAACTTCTCCTCAGAAAGCCTCCACATCCTTCCAGCAATGGGCGGCCAGAACTGCGCACAACCTTCCAAATGCAGCCTAACCAAAGTCCTCACGACTTCCTGACTCTTATACTCAATACCCCAACTGACATAAAGGCAAGCATACCAACTGGATTGATCCACTCTCACTGCAGTTAGTCTTTCTTGCTTGTCCTCTTTGTTAACTTTTCACCCATCTAGGATCTCAACTGCAGAATTCCACGCTGAACTCCAGCAAGAATGTTCTTGACAAAGCCTTGCGTTAAGTATTCAGTTGGTATCTCAGCCATGGTTCTTGGTTCTTGGTTTCTTGGTCCTCCAAAATATTCCAAATGGAATTTAAACTGGAGGTGGGGGAGGGAGGACTTAAGCCAGAAAGGGTTCTTGGGAAGAAAGAGCTACTTTAAATTTAGTTGCATCTGGTTGGGTAACTATAGTAGGGTGGAGATTATTCCATGCTTTAATTGTGCGGGGGAAGAACGAATTGCTGTACACATCTGTCTTTGTAGCTGGGATCACAAATTGGATCGAATGCCCTCGTCTGCTCCTAATTGGTTTGGGTTTGGTGTAGGTCTTGTAATCTATGTCGAGCTGACCATTTAACATTTTGTAAAAACAGGTCAAACGGTGAGCTTCACGTCTGTCTTGGAGAGGGTTCCATCCAAGAGAATTCAGAAGTTTGGTGACACTCGCTTCTCTCTCATACGTGTTAGTAACAAATCGAGCTGCCTGTCTTTGGACACGTTCGATGGAAGAAATGTTTTTATTTGTGTATGGGTCCCATGCTGCAACTGCGTAGTCCAAATGAGGTTTAACGAGGGTGAAGTATAGCTTCTCCTTGACAGAAGTTGAACAATGATGAAAGTTGCGCCTCAGAAAGTTTAGGACACCCGATCACTTCCACTGTCACATCCGTTTTCTGTCATGTATTACAGAACAACTTCTGAATTCCCATTTCTTTCCTCTCTTTGCCTTTTTTCTTTACTTCTCCTCTGAACATTGATTTTCACTTGTGTTATATTTCCTTCTCTATTTTCCTCTGGTTACCGGTCACCCACAGAGCAATGGTTTTAATTTCCCACCATTCTCGCTCGTGTGACTGTCCCAAGACTGTAGTTGAACCTTCTCTACTTTAAATGCCTCCCATTGTTCAATTACAGTTCTGTCTGCTGTGCCAAGATTCCTATATTCAAAACAAAATCTGTTCACACCGTCAGGGTCACCCTAAACGCAAATTGAAGGAACAGCATCTCATATTTCACTTGGGCAGCTTACAACCCACTGGTATGGATATTGAATAAGGTCTCGACCCGAAACGTCACCCGTTCCTTCTCTCCAGAGATGCTGCCTGTCCCACTGAGTTACTCCAGCTTTTTGTGTCTACGGTATGAATATTGATTTCTCTAACTTCAAGTAACCTCAAGCATTCCCTCTCTCCCAATTCCTCCCCCACCCAAGTCGCACCAGCTACTCGGTTTCACCCAACAAACAGCAAGTCTGAAAAGGGTCTCGACCCGAAACGTCACCCATTCCTACTCTCCAGAGATGCTGCCTATCCCGCTGAGTTACTCCAGCTTTTTGTGTCTATCTTCACATCCCTTTGAAAATGTCCTTTCTCTGGAAGGCGATTCCGGACTGTCAAAGCTGCCACAGCCAGACATTAAAACAGCTTTTGTTCCACGAGTAGTAGCTCTACTCAATAACCAAAAATCTGTTGCCTCCTTTTGCTCTGGTATTATATGTAATTCACATGTTTAATCGATAATGTTTTATTATTAATGTTTAATGTTTTATGTGTCATTGTACTGTCACTGTATGTGATGTTGTCACTTGCGGGCAGAGCACCAAGGCAAATTCCTTGTATGTGAATACTTGTCCAATAAACTTATTCATTCATTCATTCATTCTCATTGCTGTTCCAAATCTAATGTTTCCTAAACTTTCCAGCATCAGTACATTTGACCATTCTGAAACTTTATCAGCAGCTTTGTGTGAGACACACGCACTTAAACGAGATGTTAAGGTGAGAGGAGAAAGATTTAATAGGAACCTGAGAGACGAGGAAACACTTTTTCTCACAGAGAGTGGTGAGTCTGTGGAATTCTCTGCCTCAGAGGGCGGTGGAGGCAGGTTCTCTGGATGCTTTCAAGAGAGAGCTAGATAGGGCTCTTAAAGATAGCGGAGTCAGGGGATATGAGGAGAAGGCAGGAAAGGGGTACTGATTGAGGATGATCAGCCATGATCACATTGAATGGTGGTGCTGGCTCGAAGGGCCGAATGGCCTACTCCTGCACCTATTGTCTATTGTCTATTGAGAGGCAAGCTTTCCACACAGAGGTTGGTGGGTATAAAGAACTAGCTGGTTGAGGAGGTAGATGAGGCAGGTACTAACTACAACAACATTAGGATAGGAAAGGGTTAAAGGGTTATGGGCCAAATGTGGCCAGATGGGACTAGTGTGGATGGGACATCTTGTTCGCATGGGTGAGATGTGCCAAAGGGCCTGTTTCCGTGTTGTAGGACTCTATGACTATCTGTGCAGAAGTCTTGTATATGTGCAGCAATAATGTGCCTCTCCCTTTCAGAGGTCCATGGACAGTTGAAGTCGTTTGGTTTAGTTTAGACATACAGCGCAGAAACAGTCCATTCAGCCCACCGACTCCACACCGACAGGCGATCCCCGCACACTAACACTATCCTACACACAGTGGGGACAATTTTATATTTACACCAAGCCAATTAACCTACCAGTCTGCACGTCTTTGGAAGGAAACCGAAGATCTCGGAGAGTCAAGGGAAGAATGTACAACCTCCATACAGACAGCACCCGTAGTCGGGATCGAACCTCGGACTCGAACCTCGGACTCTGGCGCTTATAAGGCAGCAACTTTACCGCTGCGCCAATGTGCCACGTCTTAGTCGTGTAGGTTAGTAGACAAAAATGCTGGAGAAACTCAGCGGGTGACGCAGCATCTACGGAGCGAAGGAAACGGGCAACGTTTCGGGTCAAGACCCTTCTTCAGACTGAAAGTTGTGATTTGCGGTGACCCCTTATGATATTGATCAGAGAGGCTGCACGGTGACAGGTTTGCATTCGATGGGGCAAGGGTTAATCCAACTTTACAATGTCCCGCACCTGCTTTTTGGGGGGTGGGGGAGGGGAAAGGGTTCGCATTTAGCCCTCAAACGCTTTTGGACAACTTTAGAGAAAAGTTGAACGGTTTTCAAATGCTTTCTAATCAAGAGAAACTGAGCGGGTGCAGCAGCATCTATGGACCCTTCTGGTTTCAATAGACAATGACTATAACAATAGGTAGACAAAAATGCTGGAGAAACTCAGTGGGCGCGGCAGCATCTATGGAGCGAAGGAAATAGGCAACGTTTCGGGCCGAAACCCTTCCGGGTTTCGGCCCGAAACGTTGCCTATTTCCTTCAGGGTTTCGGCCCGAAACATTGCCTATTTCCTTCGCTCCATAGATGCTGCTGCACCCGCTGAGTTTCTCCAGCATTTTTTGTCTACCTTCGATTTTCCAGCATCTGCAGTTCCTTCTTAAATGCTTTCTTGTCAAGCCTGTTGCTAAGTAACTCTTGGCCCAATCTAATGCGATTACAAGCTAATCTCCCCCCTCTGAAACTGTAACTGGATAGACTTCCTTTATTTCCAGTTTTTTTGTTTGACCATTAGAGAAAGCCTTCGCTAAGAGAGCCTCTTACCTGAGCCTCATTAAGAGGCATTATTCTGCTTCAATTAGCCAGGTACAGTGGCACCTTTCTTCGAATTTGACCAGTTGGAAATGGAGTTTGAAAGCCCGTTATTCAGACATTCTGGACATTTTTGTCGAGTTTTTGATGATTTTTAGACAATAAGTGCAAGAGTAGGCCATTCGGCCCCTCCAGCCAGCACCGCCATTCAATGTGATCATAGAAGCATAGACAATAGGTGCAGGAGTAGGCCATTCGGCCCTTCGAGCCTGCACCGCCATTTAATCTGATCATGGCTGATCATCCAACTCGGTATCCTGTACCTGCCTTCTCTCCATACCCCCGATCCACAAGGGCCACATCTAACTCCCTCTTAAATATAGCCAATCAACTGGCCTCAACTACCTTCTGTGGCAGAGAATTCCAGAGATTCACCACTCCCTGTGTGAAAATTTTTTTCTCATCTCGGTCCTAAAAGATTTCCCCCTTATCCTTAAACTATGACCCCTTGTTCTGGACTTCCCCAACATCGGGAACAATCTTCCTGCATCTAGCCTGTCCAACCCCTTAAGATATGGCTGATCATTCACAATTAATACCCCGTTCCTGCCTTCTCCCCATATCCCCTGACTCCACTATTTTTAAGAGCTCTGTCTAGCTCCTCTTGAAAGCATCCAGAGAGCCGGCCCCCACCGCCCTCTGAGGCAGAGAATTCCACAGCTCTCTGTCTGAAAATGTTTTTCCTCATCTGCGTTCTACATGGTTTAACCCTTTTTCTTAATTTGTGTTCCACCACCCCCTCATTGCAGTTCTGCTAATCCTTCTGCCACCCTTATGCACAATAGCTTAATATCTCAAAACGCTAGTTGGGGTTAAGAGTGAATATTTGTTATACGGACCAGATTTGAACTGGAACAATTACATTCTCACTTGCTGCACCTTTAGACAATAGACGATAGACAATGGGTGCAGGAGTAGGCCATTCAGCCCTTCGAGCCAGCACCACCCATTCATGTGATCATCCCCAATCAGTACCCCGTTCCTGCCTTCTCCCCATATCCCCTGACTCCGCTATCTTTAAGAGCCCTATCTAGCTCTCTCTTGAAAGTATCCAGAGATCCGGCCTCCACCGCCCTCTGAGGCAGAGAATTCCACAGACTCACAACACTCTCTGTGAGAAAAAGTGTTTCCTCGCCTCCGTTCTAAATGGCTTACTCCTTATTCTTAAACTGTACATGCATGTTAGATGTGATAACACGAACAAAAACGACAAATGATCAGTTCTTCAAAGTAAATGATCATTATAGTGGAAAACCCAAAGTTGTTGTCTGGTGCCAAGGTCAGGTTGTGCAGGGTGGTTCAAAGTCTGATGAAGGGTCCCGACCTGAAACGTCGCCCATTCCTTCTATCTAGAGATGCCGCTGCCTGAGCCGCTGAGTGACTCCAGTACTCTGTGTCTATCTCTGGTTCAAGAAGGTGATGGATAATGGGGAGGACACCGTTTTGAAGCTGGTGGCCATGGTTCTCGTGCTCCTGTACCTCCTTCTAGATGGCTGCAGTGAGAAGAGAGACTATCCAGGGAGGCGTAAGCCTTTGATGGTATCTTGATAGCGGACATCTTTGAGGCAGCGCTTAGAGTAAACACCTTTGACGATGACGTGGTCAGTGCCCGCGATGGACCGGGAAAGGGGCCACACTTAGAATCAAGGGAAGGTCATTTAAGACGGAGGTGAGAAAAAAAATTTTCACCCAGAGAGTTGTGAATTTTTTGTGGAATTCCCTGCCACAGAGGGCAGTGGAGGCCAAGTCACTGGGTGGATTTAAGAGAGGGTTAGATAGAGCTCTAGGGGCTAGTGGAGTCAAGGGATATGGGGAGAAGGCAGGCACGTGTTATTGATTGGGGACGATCAGCCATGATCACAATGAATGGCGATGCTGGCTCGAAGGGCCGAACGGCCTCCTCTTGCACCTATTTTCTCTGTTTCTATGAAAGTGTCCACCATTTTCTGCAGCCTCCTTCGTTCTTGGGCGTTTACGTGACCGAACCAGGTCGTGATGCAACCAGGGAAAATGCTCTCCACTGCACACCTGTACGAGTTCAATAGAGTAACTCAGCGGGACAGGCAGCATCACTGGAGAGAAGGAATGGGTGACGTTTTTGGGTCGAAACACCTTCTTCAGACTTGGGTCTGAACCCAAACTGTTGCCCATTCCTTCTCTGCAGAGATGCTGCCTGTCCCGCTGAGTTACTCCAGCATTTTGTGCCTATTTTCGGTGTAAACCAGCATCTGCAGTTCCTTCTTACACTGAGGTCAGTCGTGTACTCGGCGTCAAGCCGAATCTTCTCAAACATCCAAAGGAGTTGAAGCGTTGATGGGCTTTGCTTGTGATTGCATCATTATGCTGGGTCCAAGAGAGATCATCGGAGAAGTGACCAGCCATGAACTCGGAGATGGCAACTCTTCCCACCACCATCCAGGCATTGAAGGCAGGAGCATGATCCCGTGACTTGTTCTTCCTGAAGTCCATAATCAGCTCCTTGGTTTTGCTAATATTGGGAACAATCTCTCCCCCTCCCCCCCACTTTCTCCCCTCCCCCCACTCTACCCCCCACTCTCTCTCTCCACCCCCCACTCTCTCCCCCCCCACTCTGATTGGGGATGATCAGCCAAGATCACATTGAATTGCGGTGCTGGCTCAAAGGGCCGAATGGCCTACTCCTGCACCTATTGTCTATTGTCTCTCTCCCCCCCACTCTCCCCCCACACCCCCCCCACTCCCCCCCTCTCCCCCACTGCCCCTCCCATTCTCCCCTCCCCACTCCCCCCACTCTCCCCCCCACTCCCCCCCCACTCTCCCCCCCACTCCCCCTCCCTCCCCCCCCACTCCACCCACTCCCCCCCTCACTCCCCCCCCCTCTCTCCCCCCCACCCCCACTCCTCCCCCCCCCTCTCTCTCCGCACCCTTGTCCGCTGAGTTGTTCTACCCCGGGAGCGGGGAGACACCACCCGGTGGCGGCGGGAGACCACGGGAAGAGAGAGTGAGTTGGCACAAGAGAGGGGGATAAGGGAGAGGAAAGATAGGGGAGAGAGTGAGAGAAGAGAGGTTGAAGGATCTGAAAGGGGGTTGATGGAAGAGGGGCAGGATGGAAGCCCGTAAAGAGGGATGTGTGAGGGATGGGCGGGTAGAGATTGCGAGAAGGGGAGGAGGGGGGAGAGGAGAGAGAGTGAGGGGGGGAGTGAAGGAGGGGGGAGAGTTAGAAGGGGAGAGGGGGGGAGGGGGAGAGGGCGAGAGTCCAGGCACGGGGAGACTGAGGACAGGAGCCTTGGAGCGAGGAAGGGGAGAGGCATGGAGCGTTAGAGAGAGTGTGGTGAGGGTCAAGGAGCACTAGAGCAGCCAGGGTCAGGGTCAGGGTTAGAGGGTGAACACTGACAAGGTGAGGGCCAGTGTGAAGAGGCCACTGAAGACTTAGTCAGAGTCCAAACGCCAACCGTGGAGAGCGGAGGCAAGTGCTGGAGTACCAATAGGTGGAGAGGAGGCGAGGGTCAGATAGTAGCACCCAAACCCTCTTCATAAAAATGAGACCACTTCCCCCATTTTCACTGCCCCTGGGTCACCCACTGCCCAGGTCCATTCACCAAGACCGGTCTCTCGACCCCATCCCTTCCTTCCAGAGATGCTGCCGGTCCCGCTGAGTAACTCCAGCTTTTCCTGTCTGTCCTCCATCAATCCACATCCTTGTGTTCACCATTGACCAGGGATCCCAATGGCCCAGACACAATAACACTGTGGCCACAGTTAGAGTCTCCCCACACCAGCACACGTCCTGACCTGAAACGTCACCTATCCATGTTCTCCACAGATGCTGCCTGACCCGCTGAGTTACTCCAGCACTCTGTGAAACGTCACCTATCCATGTTCTCCACAGATGCTGCCTGACCCACTGAGTTATGGTGCAGCAGCATCTATGGAGCTAAGGAAATAGGCAACGTTTCGGGCCGAAATCCTTCTGGAAATAGGCAACGTTTCGGGCCGAAATCCTTCTGGAAATAGGCAACGTTTCGGGCCGAAATCCTTCTGGAAATAGGCAACTTTTCGGGCCGAAATCCTTCTGGAAATAGGCAACGTTTCGGGCCAAAACCCTTATGGGTTTTGGCCCGAAACGTTGCCTATTTCCTTAGCTCAATAGATGCTGCCTGACCCGCTGAGTTACTCCAGCACTCTGTGAAACGTTACCTATCCATGTTCTCCACAGATGCTGCCTGACCCGCTGAGTTACTCCAGCACTCTGTGAAACGTCACCTATCCATGTAACTCAGCGGGTCAGGCAGCATCTGTGGAGAACGTGGCTAGGTGACGTTTCACAGAGTGCTGGAGTAACTCAGCGGGTCAGGCAGCATCTGTGGAGAACATGGATAGGTGACGTTTCGCAGAGTGCTGGAGTAACTCAGCGGGTCAGGCAGCATCTCTGGAGAGAAGGAGTAGGTGACGTTTCGGCTCAGGACCCTTCTTCAGGTGATCAACGGTCGGCGTGGACTTGGTGGGCCGAAGGGCCTGATGCTGGAAAATCGAAGGTAGACAAAAAAGCTGGAGAAACTCAGCGGGTGAGGCAGCATCTATGGAGCGAAGGAAATAGGCAACTTTTCGGGTCGAGACCCTTCTTCAGACTGATGTGGGGATGGGGGGGGGGGGGGCGGGAAGAAGAAAGGAAGATGCGGAGACAGTGGGCTGTGGGATTGCTGGGAAGGGGAGGGGAAGAAGGGAGAAAGCAAGGACTACCTGAAATTGGAGAAGTCAATGTTCATACCGCTGGGGTGTAAACTACCCAAGCGAAATATGAGGTGCTGCTCCTCCAATTTACGCTGGGACTCACTCTGGCCATGGAGGAGGCCCAGGACAGAAAGGTCGGATTCGGAATGGGAGGGGGAGTTGAAGTGCTGAGCCACCGGGAGATCAGGTTGGTTATTGAGAACCGAGCGGAGGTGTTGGGCGAAGCGATCGCCGAGCCTGCGCTTGGTCTCACCGATGTAGAGCAGCTGACACCTAGAGCATCGGATGCAATAGATGAGGTTGGAGGAGATGCATGTATTTTGTTTATTGTCACAGGTATTGTTACCGAGGTACAGTGAACAGAATTAGTTGCGTGCTATCCACTCAGCGGAAAGACAATGCATGTTTACAATCGAGCTACAGCTCCAGATTTATTCTACAGCTAAACATAGAAACATAGACAATAGGTGCGGGAGTAGGCCATTCTGCCCTTCGAGCCAGCACCGCCATTCAATGTGATCATGGCCGATCATCCACAATCAGTACCCCAATCCTGCCTTCTCCCAATATCCCTTGATTCCATATAACCATATAACAATTACAGCACGGAAACAGGCCATCTCGGCCCTTCTAGTCCGTGCCGAACACTTATTTTCCTCTAGTCCCATCTACCTGCACTCAGACCATAACCCTTCATTCCTTTCCCGTCCATATACCTATCCAATTTATTTTTAGATGATAAAATCGAACCTGCCTCCACCACTTCCACTGGAAGCTCATTCCACACAGCTACCACTCTCTGAGTAAAGAAGTTCCCCCTCATGTTACCCCTAAACTTTTGTCCCTTAATTCTCAAATCATGCCCTCTTGTTTGAATCAGACTGATGGATGTCAGGACTTTCATATGAAGAAAGACTGGATAGACTCGGCTTGTACTCGCTAGAATTTAGAAGATTGAGGGGGGATCTTATAGAAACTTACAAAATTCTTAAGGGGTTGGACAGGCTAGATGCAGGAAGATTATTCCCGATGTTGGGGAAGTCCAGAACAAGGGGTCACAGTTTAAGGATAAGGGGGAAATCTTTTAAGACCGAGATGAGAAAAACATTTTTCACGCAGAGAGTGGTGAATCTCTGGAACTCTCTGCCACAGAAGGTAGTTGAGGCCAGTTCATTGGCTATATTTAAGAGGGAGTTAGATGTGGCCCTTGTGGCTAAAGGGATCAGGGGGTATGGAGAGAAGGCAGGTACGGGATATTGAGTTGGATGATAAGCCATGATCATATTGAATGGCGGTGCAGGCTCGAAGGGCCGAATGGCCTACTCCTGCACCTATTTTCTATGTTTCTATGAATCTTCCCTACTCTCAATGGAAAAAGCTTATCCACGTCAACTCTGTCTATCCCGTTGGCCCGAAGAGCTAAATCCAACTCTCTCTTGAAAAACGATGTGATTGTAACAATTTGCTGTGTGATTTGTGGGTTTCAGATTGTGATGGAGAGTTCCGGGGAATGCACCAGCCCGTATACAGACGCCAGTCCAAGCTTCATGGCGATGCTGCAGGAAGTTGAACCTCGGGTCGCGCGCCGACGTCTCTCTCAGGCTCGACACCGGGCAAAGCTGGCGGGTCTCTTCAATCACCTGCGAGACACCGTGTGTCCCTTGTCCAAGAGGACTAGGAGAACCACCTCAAAAGTAAGGAGTCAACGAGAGACTGCCAAAAACTCCACCCAAAAACAAAAGTGCTGGAGAAACTCAACGGGCCAGGCAGCATCTGTGGAGGGAAATGGACAGAGGACGTTTCAGTCTGATGAAGGTTCCCCACCCAACCCGATCCGTCAATAGACAATAGACAATATGCGCAGGAGTAGGCCATTCGGCCCTTCTAGTCAGCACCGCCATTCAATGTGATCATGGCTGATCATCCCCAATCAGTACCCCGTTCCTGCCTTCTCCCCATATCCCCTGACTCCGTTATTTTTAAGAGCCCTATCTAGCTCCCTCTTGAAAGCATCCAGAGAACTGGCCTCCACCACCCTCTTGAGGCAGAGAATTCCACAGACTCACCACTCCCTGTGAGAAAAAGCGTTTCCTCGTCTCCGTTCTAAATGGCTTACTCCTTATTCTTAAACTGTGGTCCCTGGTTCTGGACTCCCCCAACATCGGGAACATGTTTCCTGCCTCTAGCGTGTCCAAGCCCTTAACAATCTTATATGTTTCAATGAGATAACCTCTCATCCTTCTAAACTCCAGAGTGCACATCCATCCATTTCACTGCACAGATGCTGCCTGACCTGCTGAGTTTCTGCAGCAGTTTGCTTTTAACTTCAGAAGCAAGGCAGTGTTAAGAAATAGTTCTCAGGCTCTCAAGCAACTCAGATATGATTGGAAGGTAACTGCAGGTGCTGGTTTGTACACCAGATATGCACTAAGTGCTGGAGTAACTCAGCGGGCCAGGCTGCATCTCTGGAGAAAAAGAACAGGTGATCTTTCAGGTCGGGACCCTTCTTCAGACTAAGGGTCCCGATCCGAAATGGCATCTATCCATTTTCTCCAGAGAAGCTGCAGAGTTACTCCAGCACCTTGTGTGTATATCAGATATGATATTGTTGGGATAGTAAGTTACATATGCAATGACATGCAAACTCCACGCATGCAGCACACGAGGTCAAGATCTCTGGTGCTGCGAGGAATTAAGAGATAGGAGATAGATAAATTAAGAGATAATACCATGTGTTTTAAAACCATTAAAACAAAGAATGATCGACATGTTGCCTTTAGTAGCCTTAACGGACCTGTCCCACTTACGCGATGTTTTCGGTGACTTGCTGGCACCAGGTCGCCGAAAATGTTAAAAACGGTGAAAATCCAGTGGCTTTTCCAGAGGCACGACTCTTTGGGCGACCACTCATGACCATACAGGCGTCACCCCGTGATATTGTCGTGAGTAGTCGCCCAAAGAGACGTACCTCTGGAAAAGCCGCTGGAATTTCAACATTTTGAAACATTTTCGGCGACCTGCCGTGACTATGACGGGTGGCGGCAAATCGCCGAAAAAGATCGCGTAAGTGGGAGAGGCCCTTCAGGATATGCCAAAATATGTCGAGCCAATGATGTAATTGTGAAGTGTTATAATACAGGGATTCAATTGTTCAAAGATTCTAAAAACATAGACAATAGGTGCAGGAGTAGAGGCCATTCGGCCCTTCGAGCCTGCACCGCCATTCAATATGATCATGGCTGATCATCCAACTCAGTATCCTGTACCTGCCTTCTCTCCATACCCCCTGATCCCTTTAGCCACAAGGGCCACACCTAACTCCCTCTTAAATATAGATATTGAGCAGAATTAGGCTATTTGGCCCATCAAGTCTACTCCGCCATTCAATCATGACTGATCTATCTTTCCCTCTCAACCCCATTCTCCTGCCGTCTCCCCATAACCCCTGACACCCGCACTAATCAAGAATCTATCAATCTCCGCCTTAAAAATATCCACTGACGTGGCCTCCACAGCCGTCTGAGGCAATGAATTCCACAGATTCACCACCCTCTGACTAAAGATATTCATTGTTCAATTGTTTAGTTTAGAGATACAGCGCGGAAACAGGCCCTTCAGTCCAAAGCGTCCGCGCCGACCAGCGATCCCCGCACACTAACACTATCCTACACACACACTAGGGATAATTTACATTTACACCAAGCCAATTAACCTACAAACATGTACGGCTTTGGAGTGTGGGAGGAAACCGGAGTGCCTGGAGAAAACCCACGCAGGTCACGTGGAGAACGTACATACTCCGTACAGGCAGGCCCGTAGTCGGGATGGAACCCGGGTCTCTGGCGCTGTGAGGCAGCAAATCTACCGCTAGTTCTGCTTTTCCCGGAGCATGATAGGTTTGGTTGAGAGCTGGGATTGACGTGAGTACTCTTGTCAACAGAAGCTTACAGTGCCATTGGTGCTGCAGGCTTGACATGTCACCTTTTACACGCTACGCCTCAAGTTAAACCTAGGCTTTGAGTTTTATTTCATCTACAGTGGCAGGTGTTACGAAAGGCAAAGAACTACATCATGGATTTGGAAAGAAAGCTTGAAAATCTACTGATACTCAAAGGTTAGTGTTTGTTATTGATTAGCTATTTTTAAGAGCCCTATCTAGCTCTCTCTTGAAAGTATCCAGAGAACCTGCCTCCACCGCCCTCTGAGTCAGAGAATTCCACAGACTCACCACTCTCTGTGAGAAAAAGTGTTTCCTCGTCTCCGTTCTAAATGGCTTACTCCTTATTCTTAAACTGTGTGGCCCCTGGTTCTGGACTCCCCCCAACATCGGGAACATGTCGTGTCCAATAGCGTGTCCAAGCCCTTACCAATCTTATATGTTTCAATGAGATGCCCTCTCATCCTTCTAAACCAGTTTAGTTTAGTTCTAGTTTAGAGATACAGCGCGGAAAAAGGCCCTTCGGCCCACTGAGTCCGTGCTGACCAGCGATCCCCGCACACTTGCACAGTCCTACACACACACTAGGGACAATTTACATTTACACCAAGCCAATCAACCTACAAACCTGCACGTCTTTGGAGTGTGGGAGGAAACCGGAGCACCTGGAGAAAACCTACGCGGGTCATGGGGAGAACGTGCAAACTCCGCACAGAGAGCACCCGCAGTCGGGATCGAACCCGGGTCTCTGGCGCTGCGCCACCATGCCGCCCTAGTTGGTGTTTTGAAAGTACATGTTATAATAGGACCGCGTGTGTGACATAAATCCGCTTAACCTTTCCGATATTCTGCTGCTTGACAGAAAAGTACCATTTGAAAGATGATCAGCCGTCGAGCCTGGAAGAAGTGAAAGATGAATATATCGGCTATTACAAGGACCACAGGTGCGTGATGGAGATCAGCGTGGTCCGTTGCCTCGTTACAAATATCAAATACTTCCCTTTTCCCCAAATTGTTATTATGGGCCTGTCCGACTTGGTGAATAGTCGCCCAAAGAGTCGCTGGATTTTCAACATGTTGAATATTTCCGGAGACCTGCCGCGACTATGACGGGTGCCGGCAAGTCGCCGAAAAAATCACGTAAGTGGGACAGGCCCTTAAGTGAGTCAGGTGGAATATATCTGAGCACAATATACAGTGCACTATCTACATTAACAGGTAACTGGTAACATTAATGCATTACTACTAGTGCAAAGATCGTTGACACGTTAGCATGCTTTAGAATATAGAGATTAGGAAACAAATATTTGGTACAAGATTTTTTTAATTTAACGAACTACATATTTTAATGAAAGTGCAACAGAAAATTAAATTAATTGAAATTGATTCTTGATTAGTACGGTATCAGGGGTTATGGGGAGAAGGCAGGAGAATGGAGTTAGGAGGGAGAGATAGATCAGTCATGATTGAATGGCAGAGTAGACTTGATGGGCCGAATGGCCTAATTCTACTCCTTATGACCTTAATTTTATTCATTTTTCTAGTGATATATTTATTAAATGTATTAAATTTTATTCATTTTTCTAGTAATATATTTATTAAATTTATTAAATTTTATTCATTTCTCCAGTAATATATTTATTAAATCGCACACTTGGAAGAATAGGTGTTTGAATTACAGTGTTCTTGGCATTTTAATGCCTGTATATCGGTGTCAGGCAGCATCTGCAGTTCCTCCCTACACATAACTTCAGCAGTTGTTCTTGCCTTCACAGTGATACGGCTTCCACTGCTCTCCCTGCCAAGACAAAGGTCACCCTTTGGCAGTGGCTGCGGGATTATCGAGGACATCCCACGGAGAACGACATGAAATCGGTCTGCTCCCAGTCTCCAGTGAAATCCTCGACAGAACTCCTAGAGTTTGAAGGGTTTGTACTGCACAAGTCCCACCCTAAGTGGAGGAGAGGAGGGGGGGGGGATGCGGGAGAATAGAGACTTAATATTGACACCTCTATTGAGACGACCATTTTCTCCCTTACCCGATTATTTTCTGTCTTCCAAATTAAACTAGCAATGCTCAAAAGCAAAGTCTTAATAGGTTGAGGAAAATGTTCATCTCCGGCTATTCTCCAGCTTAATCAGAGTAGACAATAGACAATAGGAGCAGGAGTAGGCCATTCGGCCCTTCGAGCCAGCACCGCCATTCACTGTGATCATGGCTGATCATCCCCAATCAGTACCCCGCTCCTGCCTTCTCCCCATATCCCCTGACTCCGCTATCTTTAAGAGCCCTATCTAGCTCTCTCTTGAAAGCATCCAGAGAACCCGCCTCCACCGCCTTCTGAGGCAGAGAATTCCACAGACTCACCACTCTCTGTGAGAAAAAAAATGTTTCCTCGTCTCCGTTCTAAATGGCTTACTCCTTATTCTTAAACTGTGGGCCCTGGTTCTGGACTCCCCCAACATCGGGAACATGTTTCCTGCCTCTAGCGTGTCCAAGCCCTTAACAATCTTACATGTTTCCATGAGATACCCTCTTATCCTTCTAAACTCCAGAGTGTATAAGCCCAGCTGCTCCATTCTCTCAGCATATGCCAGTCCCGCCATCCCGGGAATTAACCTTGTAAACCTACGCTGCACCCCCTCAAGCGCAACTTTTCCAGGGAACTTGGAAAGACATATTATTAATCTTTTGAAAACCATGGGTGCGTTTAGGCGTTTTTACCAGCTCCGGCTTCACCACATTTTCAATTATTTGCTGTTCTTCAAGCATTAGTTGCAGGTAGCGACCAGATTGGCTCCCTTGTGCAACTCTTCCCCACGTAAATGTCGAGCTGGTTTCGTGTGATCAGAATTCTGGGAACTAGGAGTCCTTATTGGACTTTAGGACTTTCGAGATACAGCGTGGAAACAGACCCTTCAGGCCCATCGACCAGCCATCACTCTGTACACAAACACTATCTTACACACCAGGGACAATTTACATTTTAATGAAGCCAACTCACCTACAAACCTGCGCGTCTTTGGAGTGTGGGAGGCAACCCATGCACCCGGAGAAAACCCACCCAGTCATAGGGAGAACGTACAAACTCTGCACAGACAGCACCTGTAGTCAGGATCAAACCTGGGTCTCTGGCGCTGTGAGGCAGCAACTCTACCGGCTGAGCTGCCCAGGTGTAACGTACGACCTTCCTGTATTTGATTTTTTATTTCATCCTGGCAGATACCTGAATTTTTATAAAGAAACAGTGGACCTTTTGGTGGAGAACAGGATTGTGTCCATGGAACAGATCACTCTCCCCGTTGTGTCGAAAGCTATCGCCCACCTCTGGCAACAAATGTCCATGGAGGGGAAGGCGGCAATCTTCAAAAAGTGCTCTCAGCGAGTGTGCTTCTCCCCAAGCGAGCAACTCACCTTGCAGATACCTTTACAGATGGACCACTCTGCCAGAGACCGCATCTTAGACAGCCAGGGAGCAAGTGCTTCTTCAGAATCCAATCAGGACGAGGTTAGACTTCTTAAACAAACCAGTTTTCACATCGAGAAAGTCTTGATTCATTTAGAGAACTTTTTACTCTTTTAGGATTCAACAGGTCGCGTGTGTGAGACAGTTTCTCTTGACATGTAAGGTGAACGTCCTTATTATAGACAATAGACAATAGGTGCAGGAGGAGGCCATTTGGCCCTTCGAGCCAGCCATGATTCAATGTGATCATGGCTGATCATCCATCATCAGTACCCCGTTCCTGCCTTCTCCCCATATCCCCTGACTCCGCTATCTTTAAGAGCCCTATCTAGCTCCCTCTTGAAAGCATCCAGAGAACCGGCCTCCACCGCCCTCTGAGGCAGAGAATTCCACAGACTCACAACTCTCTGTGAGAAAAAGTGTTTCCTCGTCTCCGTTCTAAATGGCTTACCCCTTATTCTTAAACTGTGTGGCCCCTGGTTCTATTACTGGAGATGGTCTCGGATTTATAAGCAACTTAATAGCACTGAACAAGTTTATGCTCCATTCCTTCCACAGATGCTGCCTGACAATTTCTTCCCAATTGTTATCAACTGAACCGTCCTCTCATGAGCTAAAGCGTGGTCCTGACCTCCCATCTACCTCACTGGAGACCTATGAACTATCTTCAATCGGACTTCAATATTATATCTTTATATTATATCAGGAAGCAAGCAGGCAAGATCATCTCTGACCCCTCTCACCCTGGCCACAAACTCTTTGTATCACTTCCCTCTGGAAGGCGACTCCGGACTGTCAAAGCCGCCACAGCCAGACATAAAAACAGTTTTTATCCACGAGTAGTTGCTCTACTCAACAGCCAAAAATCTGTAGCCTCCCTTTGATCTGGTATTTTGTAGGTTCACATGCTTGATCAATGGTGTTTTATCATTAATGTCTTATTATCAATGTTTAGTGTTTTCTGAGTCATTCGTAACTGTCACTGTATGTCATGTTGTTACTTGTGGGCAGAGCACCAAGGCAAATTCCTTGTATGTGAATACTTGGCCAATAAATTTACTTACTTACTGACTCTTTTCACTAAAAGTTATACCTTTTATCCTTGATCTGTGCAGTGGACAGCTTGATCATTTATTCATCTTTCAAAAGGTCATAAGTTATCGGAACAGAATTAGGTCATTCGTCACATCAAGCCTACTCCGCCATTCAATGATGGCTGATCTATCTCTCTCCCTCTCAACCCCATTCTCCTGCCTTCTCCCCATTACCCCTGACACCCGCACTAATCAGGAATCCGCCAACCCCCACCTTCAAAATATCCATTGACTTGAAATTTTGCTTTATCTGTCTTCAGCTCAAGAACAACCCAATGTAATTAAAAAATGGACTGTAGATGCTGGTTTCTGCCAAAGATAGACACAAAATGCTGGAGTAACTCAGTGGGTCAGGCAGAAAAAGGATAGGCAAGGTTTCGTGTCCCGACCTGATGCCCATGTTCTCCAGAGATGCTGCCTGACCCAGCGAGTGGCTCTAGCATTTTACGTCTATCAGGGGCAACTTATTTTTGGTTAAGTATTTCACGGGCGACGTAGGTTATTTTTGGTCAATGGAAGCTCTGAGGTCATCTTTGGTCTCTTGCGTAATAAATAAACCCGTCTTACTGCCCGTTCCACAGATGCTTTTCGAAGACGCTTTTGATTTGGCCTCAGGGTTCCTCGTGAAACCAGAGCTGGATACACTGACAGAAATAAAGGAAGAAAGCAGGTATCAAACTCATGTCAGTCTCGTGTTTGTGGTTCTGAAGAAATGATTGTTAGAGTCATAGAGTGATACAGTGTGGAAACAGGCCCTTTGTCCCAACTCGCCCACACCGGCCAACAATGTCCCAGCTACACTAGTCCCACTTGCCTGCGCTTGGTCCATAGCCCTTCAAACCTGTCCAATCCATGTACCTGTCCAACTGTTTCTTAAATGATGGGATAGTCCCAGCCTCAACCACCTCCTCTGGCAGCTCGTTCCATTTACCCACCACCCTCTGTCAATTCTTCCCTTCCCACCCGTTCCACCCCCTCCCCGGGGACTTTCCCAGCAACCACAAGAGATGCGACACTTGTCGCTTTACCTCCCCCCTCGACTACATTCAAGGCCCCAAGCAGTCGTTCCAGGTGCGGCAGAGCTTCACCTGCACCTCCCCCAACCTCATCTATTGCATCCACTGCTCTAGGTGTCAGCTGCTCTACATCGGTGAGACCAAGCACAGGCTTGGCGATCGTTTTGCCAAACACCTCCGCTCGGTCCGCACTAACCAACCTGATCTCCAGGTGGCTCAGCACTTCAACTCCCCCCCCCATTCCGAATCCGACCTCTCTGTCCTGGGCCTCCTCCATGGCCAGAGTGAGCACCACCAGAACCTGGAGGAGCAGCACCTCATATTCTGCTTGGGCAGTCTGCACCCTAGCGGCATAAACATTGACTTCTCCAATTTCCGGTAGCCCTTGCTGTCTCCTCCCCTTCTCAGCTCTCTCTCATCCCTCGGGCTCCTCCTCTTCCTTTCTTCTTCCCCCCCCCCCCCAACCCTACATCAGTCTGAAGAAGGGTTTCAGCCCGAAACGTTGCCTATTTCCTTCGCTCCATAGATGCTGCCACATCCGCTGAGTTTCTCCAGCAATTTTGTCTAAACCCACCTGTGTGAAAAGTTACCCCTCGGATTCGTATTAAATCTTTGTTCAGTAGAGAGTCATCCTCTTATATGTACATGTGATAGTCCTGTCCCACGGTACGAGTTCATTCCAAGAGTTAAAAAAATCAAACTCGTGGTAAGCACGGAGAATGAACGTAGCGGGTACGTCGGTGCTCGGGGACGTCTCTTAGCGCTAACGGCAGGTACTCGGGAAGACTCGCTAACGGCAGGTAAGCACGGGAAGACTCGTGAAGATTTTTCAACATCATGAAAAATGTCCACGAGATCCCCGAGTACCGACGAGTGGCCATTACCGTAAATCTCCGAGTTCGAATCAGGGCAAACTCGGGAGAACTCTTGGAATGAACTCGTACCGTGGGACAGGGGTTTTAGAAAACAGTGTTGGCCGCAGAGATGTAGCTGTGCTGACGACTGTCTTTGTTTCCCCTTCGATTGGATCACAAGCCCCGTCTTCACTCACAGCTCCTGTGAAAACCCAGAGGAGACCTGCCTGCTGTACAAACAGATCGTTAACTTTGTGCTGGCTCGCTCCGGCTCCATCGCACTCCACTCACAGGTAAGTGTGTCGCAGTTCAATAAAGGATGTACAGTAGACTCAGTGGCTGAATCATCCCCAATCAGTACCCCGTTCCTGCCTTCTCCCCATATCCCCTGACTCCGCTATCTTTAAGAGCCCTATCTAGCTCTCTCTTGAAAGCATCCAGAGAACCTGCCTCCACCGCCCTCTGAGGCAGAGAATTCCACAGACTCACCACTCTCTGTGAGAAAAAGTGTTTCCTCGTCTCCGTTCTAAATGGCTTCCTCCTCATTCTTAAACTGTGTGTGGCCCCTGGTTCTGGACTCCCCCAGCATCTGGAACATGTTTCCTGCCTCTAGCGTGTCCAAGCCCTTAATAATCTTATGACTCTATGAGTCTAATTTCCCAGGCAGCAGATAATACTCTGACTCCTTCCTTTGGCGCTAAATAACTCCCTCGCCTCTCCGCAGCAAAGTTCTCCAAACCTCGACGACGAGACGGTCCTCCTGAGATGCACAGAGACGTTCGACGATGACCTTTAACTAACGGAACTTCTGCTGAAGAAATCCGAGATGCCCCCAGCGGTGGGATGAGCAGGTGATGTTCACAGCCATCGCAGCCCAATATCTATCCCCATGTTCCACTTGTGATCTTGGACCTCGTTTACTGAGAAGCAAACAGCAGACACGGAAACATGTTATATTTAAAATGTGGCCAATTAATCTGAAAGAGTGAATTGAATTCTATCCGCTCCACGGATTACATGTTTTCACTGGGATTTCTTCAGCTCAATGAAACAGTCTAATAGTATCAGCATGGGTTAACAGCACCACTGGTTACAGTATATTGTAAACATGAACCTTTTTAACTTAAGAGGTTTAGCAAATATTTTTTTGTGCTGTGGTTATTCCATATGTTGTAAATATAAAAGCCATAGATTAAACAAATTCATAACAAGTATTATGTATAATTATTATCTACATCAAGCAGGAGAGTAACCTGGTGATATAACTGAGGACATGCTCAGTGTATAAACAAGGAACTGCACATGCTTGTGTTCAAGAAGGAATTGCAGATGCTGGAAAATCGAAGGTACACAAAAAATCTGGAGAAACTCAGCGGGTGCAGCAGCATCTATGGAGCGAAGGAAAGGTCTGAAGAAGGGTTTTGGCCCGAAACGTTGCCTATTTCCTTCGCTCCATAGAAGCTGGTGCACCCGCTCAGTTTCTCCAGCTTTTTTGTGTAACTGCACATGCTTGCTATTTTTAACGAATTAATATGCTATTATAGAGGAATTCTTGATTAGAACGGTTGTCAAGGGTTAGAAACATAGAAACATAGAAAATAGGTGCAGGAGTAGGCCATTCAGCCCTTCGGGCCAGCACCGCCATTCAATATGATCATGGCTGATCATCCAGAACCAGTACCACGTTCCTGCTTTCTCCCCATATCCCTTGATCCTGTTTGCCCTAAGAGCTGTAACTAACTCTCTCTTGAATACATCCAGTGAATTGGCCTCCACAGCCTTCTGTGGCAGAGAATTCCATAGTTTTCTCCGGGTGCTCCAGTTTGCTCCCACACCACAAAGACGCACAGCTTAGAAAATGTATTCTACATTTGCAACACCTGCACCTCTCTCTCTGTCTGTTTCTTTCCTCTTACAATCCCTGCTCCCCTCTACACTTTCATCTTCCTGAAGTTTTTTTCACGAGATTATGTGAAGAAGTCAATGGGTGGCAGAACGTACAAAGCCAAGTCGGAGGTTCTCATAGGAGTTCCCAGTTCTCAAAAGAATGGATATTGCCACTAAACCTTTGAAGCAAGGTGCACCATTTTGATCCTTGGCTATTCCTTGGGCCGGAGTCACAGTGGAACAGCAGTAGAGCTGGTCGGTGCAGGCTGGGTGGGCCGAAGGGCCTGTTTCCACTCTGTATCTCTAACCTAAAGTTAAAATAGTACATTACGAGTGTGATTCAGACAGGGTGCTGTCCCATAGAATGAAGAATTGTTCAACACTTTTACGGTGCACAATTTGCGTTCTTTTCCGACAGAGTTATTTTTCTTCCACACAGCATGGAAACAGGCCCTTAGGCCCAACTTGTTCATGCTGTCCAAGATGCACCATCTAAGCTAGCCCCATTCGGGGGTTGGCCAATTTCCCCTCTAAACCTTTCCTATCCATGCACCTGTCCGAATATCTATTCAATGTTGGTAGACACAAGATGCTGGAGTAACTCAGCGGGTCAAGCAGCATCCCTGGAGGGAGAGAAGGAATGGGTGAAGTTCCGGGTCGAGACCCTTGGGTCGGGATCTGCAGTTCATTCTCTCTTCATTCTCGCCATAGATGCTGCCTCACCCGCTGAGTTCCTCCAGCAATTCTGTGTCCACCAAATTAAACCGATGCACATGATCCATTTCCCTCCATTCCCCGCACATTAATGCGTTTCTCTGAAAGCCTCTTAAATGCCACCATCATATCTATTCTCCCCTAGAAGTGTGTTCCAGGCACCCATCACTGCCATGCACAACCTCTTTAAACTGTGCCCCCCTCTCACCTTAAAGTTATGTTCCCTAGTATTTGATATTTCCATCCAGGGAGGAAGGTTGTTGGATCCAAATCCACACTACTCAAGTCACCAAGGATTACATGAAGACGGAGGTTGTGTGGGTGGGGGTGGGGGGTGGGGGTGGTGGTCGGGGTAACCCGGTTACGAGGGTGCCTTGTACGAGGGGAGGAGCAGTGTGACCCAGGAGAGTCAGCCCACATGGTGTAGGGTCTCGACGTGAATAATGGTCTCGACCCGAAACGTCACCCATTCCTTCTCCCCAGAGATGCTGCCTGACCCGCTGAGTTACTCCAGCGTTTTACCTGTGTTACTCCAGCTTTTTGTGTCTATTTAGATTTAGATTTTAAATTTACTAAAATATATATATAATTAAGGCTAGCAAGATGGAAAAAAGTTGAAGCATAAGGGGTAGGCCATTTAGAACTGAGATGAAGGAAAACTTTTTTTGCACAGAGAGTTGTGAATTTGTGGAATTCTCTGCCTCAGAAGGCAGTGGAGGCCAATTCATTGGATGCATTCAAAAGAGAGTTAGATAGAGCTCTTGGGGCTAGCGGAGTCAGGGGATATGGGGAGAAGGCAGGAACGGGGTACTGATTGTGGATGATCGGCCATGATCACATTGAATGGCGGTGCTAGCTCGAAGGGCTGAATGGCCTACTCCTGCACCTATTGTCTATTGTCTATGTTTCAGCATTATATCCACTGCTTTGTAATAACTATGAAGATGTAAATCACCAGAACTAATTTAGATCTTTTTATCTTTAGCCCCTTCTCGTGACTGGAATGCTTGTGACCACAAATTGTTGCGTTTAGACACAGTTTTAAAATAGTTTCTGATTAAAACGTAGCTATCTTCATTTCGTGCCCAGCCTTTCATTGGGATTGTAACATCGTTAGTATTCCAATTAGATGCCATTTGAATTTATTTTTAAATCAGAAGCGTTCTAATCTTTTCGTTCCGTGTGCAGATCTGATGCTAATTCTAAAGGGGGTGACTGTCTCCTCTGGCAGCTTGTCCCATAAACCCACCAGCGTGTAAAATAATGAGAGGCATATAAGCCCCTGTCCCACTTAGGAGACCTAAACAGCAACCTCTGGTGACCTTGCCTGCCACCCAAAAAAAAAAATCAAGGTCGAGGTGACCGGCAACTTCCTACCACCTCCCACGCATATGTTGAAAACCTTCCTCCACTATGAAGAAAACCGGCTTCGACTAAACCTGCGACTAAAAAATGATCGATTTTTAAAACGGCAACCTATTTTTAGGCGAGGCCGGTTTTAATCATGATGAATGAATCAGATTCTACACTGTTGGCCTAGAGTACTAAAGAAAGGGGAAGTCAGGAACCACACACCACTAGCTCTCTCTTCAAAGCATCGAGAGAACCGGCCTCCACCGCCCTCTGAGGCAGAGAATTCCACAGACTCACAACTCTCTGTCTGAAAAAGCGTTTCTCACACGCGCGCGTGTTAACTTCAATATCACAATGTAGTAATACCCGACGATGAATGGCAATGTCTGGGAGACACCATTTAAAGAAGCAATTAACATAGAAACATAGAAAACAGGTGCAGGAGTAGGCCATTCGGCCCTTCGAGCCTGCACCGCCATTCAATATCATCATGGCTGATCATCCAACTCAGTATCCTGTCTTCTCTCCATATCCCCTGATCCCTTTAGCCACAAGGGCCACATCTAACTCCCTCTTAAATATAGCCAATGAACTGGCCTCAACTACATTCTGTGGCAGAGAATTCCAGAGATTCACCACTCTCTGTGTGAAAAATGTTTTTCTCTTCCTGGTCCGAAAAGATTTCCCCCTTATCCTTAAACTATGACCCCTTGTTCTGGACTTCCCCAACATCGGGAACAATCTTCCTGCATCTAGCCTGTCCAACCCCTTAAGAATTTTGTACGTTTCTATAAGATCCCCCTTCAATCTTCTAAATTCCAGCGAGTACAAGCCGAGTCTATCCAGTCTTTCTTCATATGAAAGTCCTGACATCCCAGGAATCAGTCTGGTGAACCTTCTCTGTACTCCCTCTATGGCAAGAATGTCTTTCCTCAGATTAGGAGACGAAAACTGTACGCAATACTCCAGGTGTGGTCTCACCAAGACCCTGTACAACTGCAGTAGAACCTCCCTGCTCCTATACTCAAATCCTTTTATGGGGAGGTTGTGGGGACACGGCAGGAGAATGGGATTTTGGAGGCAAAGATCAGCCACGATTGAATGGCGGACTGGACGCAATGGGCCGAATGGCCTCTAATTCTACTCCTATACCTTGTGAAGTTGTGAAACACATGAGGCTCACTCTGACAGATCTTCTCGGCCTCATCTAGTGGGAAGTTGCTGCTGGTTTTTAGATCAAGGTGTGGAGGAGATACATGGAGCTTGCCCATCTCAGGCTCAGCACCATGTAGGCAGTGCCACCAGGGCACAGCTGCCAACAGGCGATGAGTGCAGCGTAAACCTTCAATATCAACGGGGATGAGGAGGAATTCTCTCAGCCAGAGGGTGGTGGTGAATCTGTGGAATTCATTGCCATGGACGGCCAAGTGAATGGTTATTTTTAAAGCAGAGGTGGACAGATTCTTGATTAGTACGTGTGTCGGGGGTTATGGGGAGAAGGGGTTGAGAGGGAGAGATAGATCAGCCATGATTGAATGGTGGGGTGGACACGATGAGGCCTAATTCTGTTCCTATGACTGATGACTTTATGAAAGATTTATTTCTATTCCAATAAAATTAATGCAAATATAACGTTATTTCTGGTCCAATAAAAGCACTAGAATTTGCACCTCATTTAATTCATCAGATTTGTAAAACACTAGATAGACACAAAGTGCAGGAGTAAATCTGCAGGTCAGGCAGCATCTCTACAATACTGCCTTCTGTTGCACACTCACTCACATCACTTGGTCAACACCTTCCTTATCTCCATTCCAAACTGGTGACTGGATGGAAGGTGGAGCAGAATTTTTTACACATGAATCAGAAGAAGACTCTGGGCAGGAGGTAAGGAGCATATTGTCATCCATGCACTCAATGGGTCATAAGTTGATCAGTGATAGGAGCAGAATTATCAAGTCCACTCCGCCCATTCAATCTATCTATCTCTCTTCAATCTATCATAATAATAATAATAATAAATTTTATTTATGGGCGCCTTTCAAGAGTCTCTAGGACACCTTACAAAGATTTAGCAGGTAGAGGAAAAACATGTAAGGGGAATGAAATAAATAGTAGAGACATGACTAGTACACAAAGTAAAGACAGAATTCAATACAAAACACAATATGAGGCAATTAATGCACAGATGAAAAGGGAGGGGGACGTGGGGCTAAGGATAGGCAGAGGTGAAGAGATGGGTCTTGAGGCGGGACTGGAAGATGGTGAGGGACACGGAATTGCGGATCAGTTGGGGGAGGGAGTTCCAGAGCCTGGGAGCTGCCCTGGAGAAGGCTCTGTCCCCAAAACTGCGGAGGTTAGACTTGTGGATGGAGAGGAGACCGGCTGATGTGGATCTGAGGGACCGTGAGGGTTGGTAGGGGGAGAGGAGGTCAGTGAGATTTGGGGGGGCCAGATGGTGGAGGGCTTTGTAGGTGAGGATCAGGATTTTGTAGGTGATCCGGTGGGAGATGGGAAGCCAGTGAAGTTGTTTGAGGACTGGAGTGATGTGATGCCAGGATTTGGTGTGGGTGATGAGCCGGGCGGCTGCGTTCTGGACCAGTTGGAGTCGGTTGATGTAGGTGGAGCTGATGCCAAGGAGAAGTGAGTTGCAGTAGTCCAGTCGGGAGGAGATGAAGGCATGGATGAGTCTTTCAGCAGCGGGAGGTGTGAGAGAGGGTCTGAGTTTGGCGATGTTGCAGAGATGAAAGAAGGAGGTTTTAATGACATGGCGGATGTGAGGCTTAAGGGAGAGGGTGGAATCAAAGATCACGCCAAGGTTGCGGGCCTGGGGAGATGGGGAGACAGTGGTGCCGTCGATGGTGAGAGTGGGGTTATCGACTTTGCTGAGTGTGGCTTTGGAGCCTATGAGGAGGAATTCTGTCTTATCGCTGTTGAGTTTGAGGAAATTATGTTGCATCCAGGTTTTTATAGCTGACAAACAGGAGTTGATATGGGAGAGGAGGGGGGGGGGGGGGGGGGGGGGGGGGGGTTGGGGGGGGATTTGGTGCCAAGGTAGATCTGGGTGTCATCAGCGTAACAGTGGACGTCCAGGTTGAAGTGGCGGAGTATCTGACCAAGGGGGAGGATGTAGATGATGAAGAGGAGGGGGCCGAGTACGGAGCCTTGGGGAACGCCTTGAGTGACTGTGGCTGTAGCAGAGGTGTGGTTGTGGAGAGAGATGAAGTGGTATCTGTTGGAAAGGTAGGAACGGAGCCAGCTGAGTGCAGAGCCTTCAATGCCGAGGTCTTTGTGAGTCTGGTGAGCAGGATGTTATGGTATCATCTGATCTATCTCTCCCTCCTAACCCCATTCTCCTGTCTTCTCCCCGTAACCTCTGACACCCGTACTAATCAAGAATCTATCTATCTCTGCCTTAATAATACCCACTGACTTGGCCTCCAATGAATTCCACAGATTCACCACCCACCAACTAAAGATGTTCCTCCTCATCTCCTTCCTAAAGGAACGTCCTTTAATTCTGTGGCCTCTAGTCCTAGACTCTCCCACTAGTGGAAACATCTTCTCCACATCCACTCTATCCAGGCCTTTCACTATTCACTTATAGTGACCTCCCTGCAGAGGAGGCCGTCAAAAAAGGTAAATTCCCGTTTTCCTTTAGTTGCCTTCCTGGGACTGAGATGGAATGTTGATATTCAACATTCATTGCCCCCGAGGGCTGTGGAGGCCAAGTCAGTGGATATTTTTAAGGCAGAGATAGACGAATTCTTGATTAGAACGGTTGTCAAGGGTTAGAAACATAGAAACATAGAAAATAGGTGCAGGAGTAGGCCATTCGGCGCTTCGAGCCTGCACCGCCATTCAATATGATCATGGCTGATCATCTAACTCCCTCTTAAATATAGCCAATGAACTGGCCTCAACTACCTTCTGTGGCAGAGAATTCCAGAGATTCACCACTCTCTGTGTGAAAAATGTTTTTCTCATCTCCCCAACATTGGGAACAATCTTCCTGCATCTAGCCTGTCCAACCCCTTAAGAATTTTGTAAGTTTCTATAAGATCCCCTCTCAATCTTCTAAATTCTAGCGAGTACAAGCTGAGTCTATCCAGTCTTTCTTCATATGAAAGTCCTGACATCCCAGGAATCAGTCTGGTGAACCTTCTCTGTACTCCCTCTATGGCAAGAATGTCTTTCTTTTTTTTTAATTATTTTTATTAGAAGTACGGTAAATTACAATAATACACAACACATATATCTTAATACATTTTTTGTACCGCTTCATTTTTTTTTTGAGCTTTAAGAAAAAGATAGAAGTAAGGAAAGTAAAGAAAGTGCGCAAGAGTCGTGAAGTGCAGGAGAGTGTTGGGAAAAGAAAGCCCCTTAGAAAAGAAGTTAGAGAAGGAAGTGAAGTAAGAAAGTAGACCCTAGAAAAGAAAGAAAAAGAAAGTAAGGACAATCGCTCTATTATAACATTGAACTCCGCAGAAAGACTACCAACCAAGTCTGTTTTTGTTGTTTTACCTCCCATTGCCAGGTCCTGATACCATTTATTTATTAAGATCTTCTCCGCCTCATCTATTGGGAAGTTGCTGCTGGTTTAGATCAAGGTGTGGAGGAGATACATGGACCTTGCCCATCTCAGGCTGAGCACCATGTAGGCAGTGCCACTAGGGCACAGCTGCCAACAGGCGATGAGTGTAGCGTAAACCTTCAATATCAACGGGGATGAGGAGGAATTCTCTCAGCCAGAGGGTGGTGGTGAATCTGTGGAATTCATTGCCATGGACAACCAAGTGAATGGTTATTTTTAAAGCAGAGGTGGACAGGTTCTTGATTAGTACGTGTGTCGGGGGTCATGGGGAGAAGGGGTTGAGAGGGAGAGATAGATCAGCCATGATTGAATGGTGGGGTGGACGCGATGAGGCCTAATTCTGCTCCTATGACTGATGACTTTATGAAAGATTTATTTCTATTCCAATAAAATTAATGCAAATATAACGTTATTTCTGGTCCAATAAAAGCACTAGAATTTGCACCTCATTTAATTCATCAGATTTGTAAAACACTAGATAGACACAAAGTGCAGGAGTAACTCTGCGGGTCAGGCAGCATCTCTACAATATCAGCTCCTTTGAAGAAGGGTTTCGGCCCGAAACGTCGCCTATTTCCTTCGCTCCATAGATGCTGCTGCACCCGCTGAGTTTCCCCAGCAATTTTGTGTACCTTCGATATTCCAGCATCTGCAGTTCCCTTTTGAACACAGCATCTCTACAATACTGCCTTCTGTTGCACACTCACTCACATCACTTGGTCAACACCTTCCTTATCTCCATTCCAAACTGGTGACTGGATGGAAGGTGGAGCAGAATTTTTTACACATGAATCAGAAGAAGACTCTGGGCAGGAGGTAAGGAGCATATTGTCATCCATGCACTCAATGGGTCATAAGTTGATCAGTGATAGGAGCAGAATTATCAAGTCTACTCCGCCCATTCAATCTATCTGTCTCTCTTCAATCTATCATCTGATCTATCTCTCCCTCCTAACCCCATTCTCCTGCCTTCTCCCCGTAACCCCTTACACCCGTACTAATCAAGAATCTATCTATCTCTGCCTTAACAATATCCATTGACTTGGCCTCCACAGCCTTCCGTGGCAAAGAATTCCACAGATTCACCACCCACCAACTAAAGATGTTCCTCCTCATCTCCTTCCTAAAGGAACGTCCTTTAATTCTGAGGCCTCTAGTCCTAGACTCTCCCACTAGTGGAAACATCTTCTCCATATCCACTCTATCCAGGCCTTTCACTATTCAAGTATAGTGAGCTCCCTCCATGTGAGCACCATCCGAGGAGGCCGTCCAAAATGGTAAATCCCCATTTTCCTTTAGTTGCCTTCCTGGGACTGAGATGGAATGTTGATACACGCCGCACAATGGAGGTATCGATCTTCCAAGGTCCACGTCTACTGCACCACTGGTCCGGTGAGATGCTTTCTTCTTGAATTCCTTTGAGGGTCTTGAGTATTGTTGGATTTGCACTTAGCCGGGGTGGGAGATTGCAATCATCATGTGGTCCACCCTGTTTTGACGAATGCAATCAACCCTGGCGTGGGCGTGCACAAACAGAAGATCAAACAGAACAAGTTGTCGTACAACTTTAGGCTGTACACGCCTCACGGAAGAGGAAGAGGAAGAAGAAGAAGAAGAAGAAGAAGAAGAAGAAGAAGAAGAAGAAGAAGAAGAAGCAGAAGAAGAAGAAGAAGAAGAGGAGGAGGAAGAGGAAGAGGAAGAGGAAGAGGAAGAGGAAGAGGAAGAGGAAGATGAAGAAATCTCGCCTCTCATCTTCCTTTCCATAGCTAATATGACTCTCCTCTTAGAAGAGCGTACTCGTCTTCCTCTCTTCCTCTTCTTCATCGTCCCTTCTTTCCGCTCCGATCATCTTCCTCTTCCTTCCTCCCTCTTCCTCTCCTCCTCCGCCTCCCGCCTCCCCTCCTCCTCCGCCTCCTCCTCCTCCTCCTCCTCCTCCTCCTCCTCCTCCTCCTCCGCCCTCCTCCTCCTCCTCCCTCCTCCTCCTCCTCCTCCCTCCTCCTCCTCCGCCTCCTCTCCTTTCCCCCCCCCCTCCTCCCCCCCCTCCCCCCCTCCTCCTTGTTCCTCTCATCTTCCTGCTTCCTAAGAGCTTACGAACCCCTTCACCACCGCCGGTCTGTTGAAGAGCATGGAGATCCGCTCACCGGAGGGTTTCGCCCGAAACGTTGCCCATCTCCTTGGCTCCACAGATGCTGCTGCACCCGCTGTGTTTCTCCAGCATTTTTGTCTACCTTCTCCTGGATATGGCTGGTCCAATGAAGCTTGCGGTGCACCACCAGGACACTGAAGGTGGGGATTTCAACCCGCGTACACCAGCACCATCCTTCACATGTGGGACAATCGACCTGCCCTGACACACTAGGGACAAGTCCTGTATAAACGACGTCAGAAACATTTTCCTTTCATTACAGTGCGAATGACTCAACTGGCATATATATCTGAGCAGTTACATGACTGATTTGGTTAACTATGGGTGGAGTTAGTTAGTTCAAATTGCAGACTTGATTGATTAAACTGCAAAATCCAGGTTTATTTCCTCTGCACTTTCTTCGGCTATTACAGTCTACGATCGTGTGACTTCGCACCAGACTCGATCCGAGTTTACACGGTTCTTTGACGTGCTCAGGAATTAAATCCTCTCTGCCGGTCCTTCTGAAAGATTGGATGTGAGTGAATTCCTCGGCATTCCTCTACCTTCAAGTACGATGCCTTCAGAAAAAGAACTCAATGGATTGGATAATTACGGCTATCCAGTAAGTAACATTTTATTTTTCAATGCGTTCCATTAAATAATAAGGGAAAAAAATCAACAAAAAACTCATTCTAAACTTTGATTTTCTTAATTATTTTGCTTGCTATTTAGATTATTCATAAGTTCCTAAATCCTAAAAACCAAAGATCTATAGCAGAGCAAGATAGACCACTCCTCCGAAATCCAATGACTGACGTGTAGTACGTGACGGAACGTCACGGCCGCCATTTCTTAATGCGACACGCGACCTCCGGTATTCCACCCGCTGTGATCCAAAGCAAAGATTATAGAGCTCCTCTATAATCTTTAATCCAAAGCAAAGATCCTCGAGTATCTTGTAGCGGGAACAGCCCCTCCTTTGCGTAGTTTCCCTTGCATTGTCTTGTGCAGTTTCCCTTGTATTGCTTTAACACACACTGCACAAAATTAAATTTAATGTATATTTATATTTTATATATTTATATGATGTGTGTCTGTGTGAGAGGCAAGTTAGAGATAATAAAGTTTATTCTCATGGATCAGAAGCAACTTTGATTTAAATAATCACTATTAATTCATTTGTCTTGTAAGATGATATACATAAACCATAAAGGCAATTATATATATAATTATATAGTAATAATAAATATATGCATATATATATATTTATACACATACATATATATACACATACATACACACGTATACACTACATATGCACATACAAATGCATACATACATATGGATACATTTATATCATACATACACACATATATATACATACATATATACACACTATACATGCATATATAACATACATATATATTTATACATATGATCATTTTCCAACGATCAATAGATTTACGATCAGTTCCTGTGGATTGGAGGGTGGCTAATGCTATCCCACTTTTCAAGAAAGGAGCGTGAGAAAAAACAGGGGAATTACAGACCAGTTAGCCCGACTTTGGTGGTGTGAAAGATGCTGGGGTCAATTATTAAAGATGTAATAATGGGGCATTTGGATAGCAGTAAAGAATTAGTCCAAGTCAACATGGATTTATGAAAGGGAAATCATGTTTGACTAATCTTCTGGATTTTTTTGCCGCTAGGCTTGGTGTTGGGGCCGCAACTGTTTACCATATATATTAATGATTTGGAAAAGGAATTAGGAGCAAAACTAATGCATACATACCTACATATTTAAATTCATCTGATAAGTTGGTCAAATAACATGGGCACCTTCTTGCTTTTTTTGAGACATGGATTTTATAAATGTGAATGTCTCATAGCAACACATTTGTGGGTCAGCAGTATTTTGTACCAACCCCCACAATTTCAAATAATTCTAAATTGAACTTCTTAAACAAGGAAAACAATCATTTTGTGTGGCTGTCAAGGTGGCTGTGTTGACTGTAATTATGAGACTGCCGGGCAGTATCACTGTGAATGGCGGTGGCTGTGTGTTCTAATGCAAGTGTGAAAAGGAGAGTAAATTTAAAGAGACAATGTGAGAACCATCAGGGTTTCATCCAAGAACCAATTTAAAGGCAAGGTTCCATCAATTACAGTATTTTAATTGAAAATCTTACTCTTAATATTCTTCCTAATTAGGCTTTTTTGTAGTTCCCTCTTGAAACCTTGTGTCTCCCAGAGCCTCTGGGAGTTCTGGCAGATACAATAATCCAATCTTGAGGGCAAATAACCATCTTTAAAACTGGCATTGCCTCTGCCTTTAATTCTACATTCTCCGAGGATGCTGGATGCCGCGACAATCTCTTGCAACAAGTACAGAAAGGCAGTCAACTGCAAAAAGATCAAAGAGAGGAAAGAGTATGAAGGGAAAGGCTTTTCAGAATCATAATCAGATTTTATTTGCCAAGTATGTTTCGCAACATACGAGGAATTTCATTGGCCAGGTCAGTCATACAATTAAAAGAAACAGCACTCAAAACCATTTAATACGGACATTCACCACAGTGACTCCTACACATTCCTCACTGTGATTGGAAGGCGAATAAAGTTCAAGTCCCTTCCTTTGTTCTTCCTCGGTCGGGGGCCTCAAGCCCCCGTTCAAACTCCGTTCAATGGTGAACTCCTCTTGGTCTCCAGGCCTATAGTGCTGCACAAATCACTGCATCACATGCATCTATTTATTGCCTTTTCACATGGTTCATGCAGCTGGATATTACTTACCGACATGGAAAGAGATGCAGTGAGCATTCAATAGTTCAGACTTCTGGGTGAATTAAGGGGCTGCTTGATGGGCTGGGGTAATCGAGATTGGCTGATTGTCATTCTTTTGGAAGTTCTGATGGAAAAGCTGATGAATTGACTACGGGATGAGCTGGTGGGCTCGAGGATTGCTGGATGATGTTCTAGTAACATAGAAAATAGGTGCAGAAGGAGGCCATTTGGCCCTTCGAGACAGCACCGCCATTCATTGTGATCATGGCTGATCAGCCCCAATCGATAACCCGTGGCCTGCCTTCTCCCCATATCCCTTGATTCCACTAGCCCCTAGAGATCTATCTACTCTCTCTTAAATCCACCCAGTGATTTGGCCTCCACTGCCCTCTGTGGCGGGAACTTCCACAAATTCACAACTCTCTGGGTGAAAAAGTGTTTCTCACCTCAGTCTTAAATGGCCTCCCTTTGTTCTAAGACTGTGGCCCCTGGTTCTGGACTCGCCCAACATTGGGAACATTTTTCCTGTATCTAGCTTGTTCACATCCTTTTATTCATTTATATGTTTCTATAAGATCCCCTTGCATCTAACAAGAGTGTTTTATTGTCATGTAGAACAATTTCCTGCATCTAGCTTGTCCCAGATAGAACAATTAAATTCTTACTTTCAGCAGCACAACAGAATCTGTAAACATAGTACACTGTAAACAATATGATAGAACCCCCTCATCCTTCTAAACTCCAGTGAATACAAGCCTAGTCTTTTCAATCTTTCCTCATGTGACAGTTCTGTTAGGTTATTTGATGGTTAGGACAGGTTTAGAGGGTATGGGCCAAATGCAGGCATGTGAGACTAGTGTAGATGGGACATGTTGGCCAGCGTGGGCAAGTTGAGCTGAAGGGCCTGCTTCTAAGCTGTGACACTCTATGACTAGGTGATCTGTTGAGGCTGGTGGTATGCCATGAGAACAATGGGCATGGACCTTTGTAAACCACCACCTGGTTGAGTCTCCTTGAGTCACCATCGGCATTGATAACATCAGTCAGGGGTTGATGATCTGCAAAAAACAAGTTGGTCTCATTCTTGTTCTCTCATGCGATACAGGCATCAGATCTGAACTGCCTTGTTTGCCCTCTTGGCTGTCTTGTCAAATTACGCTGGAGATTAGAGTCACTCCTGAAACAACAGTGCCTTGTGATCCACAGGGGAAAAAATAAAATCTAAATGCAGAACAATGGATGGTTTTAAATCAAAGAAAATGATACAAAGAGGCCATTAGAGCAATACCGATCTAGGAAACTGACAGCAGATTTTACAATGCATTTATACCTCTCCCATTTTTATGAGATGCATTCCTGGAATATGTAGGAAGTTTATTGTAACCTAGTGCCCTAGTGGATTAAGGGCGGCATGGTGGTGCAGCGGTAAAGTTGCTGCCTTACAGTGGGTGCTGTCTGTACAGAGTTTGTACATTCTCCCCGTGACTGAATGGGTGTTCTCCGAGATCTTCGGTTTCCTCCCACACTCCAAAGACATACAGGTTTGTAGGCTTGGTATAAGTGTAAATTGTCCCTAGTGTGTGTAGGATGGTGTTAGTGTGCGGGGATCGCTGGTCAAAGTGGACGCGGTGGGCCAAAGGGCCTGTTTCCGCCTGTATCTCTGTAAGAAATAGAAGCAAGGATAAGCCATCTAAGTTCACACCACCATCAGTAAGATAATTGTTGATCCTGCAACTCAACACCTTATTCCCACATTCTCTCCATTATCCTTCATCCTTTTCGTATTTGAAAAAAAGTATCTCTCCTTTCAAGGACTCGACTTCCACCATCTCACGCGATCAAGAATTCCAAGATTCCCAGCCCTTGAGTGAAGAAACTGCTCCTTGTCTCATTACTAAATATCATGACCCATATTCTGAGACTTTGGCCCTCGTTCTAGATCACCAGACCAGCCGCAATCTCCACCCACGAGTCCAATCTAAACAGAGATAGACACAAAATGCTGGAGTAACTCAGTGGGTCAGGCAGCATCTCTGGAGAAAAGGAATAGGTGACGTTGCAGGTCGGAAGCCTTCTTCTTCTTCTTCTTGCGTATGACGTGCACAGCCTAAAGTTGTAGGACAACTTGTTCTATTTGATCTTATTTGACTGTGCACACTGGTTTGATTGCATTTGTCGAAACAGGGCGGACCACGTGAAGGTTGCAATCTCCCACCCCCGCGTTCTGACACCAAAGAGCAAAATGTCCAACGTAGATACAATAATAACTATATCGCCATTTGCATTAGTTTTGTGCAGTTAACAAATCACATTTCACACATGTACATAAGACGCAGTTATTTGACAAATACTCTGCAGTTCGGTGCAGGAGATCTTGTCGACGAGTATTCTGGACCCACTGTTGACATCTGAAATTACAGAGATATCATTTAGGATTAACTAATAAGAAAAAAGATGATCATAACTACATGCCTGAACAATGGATGATATATCACTTAATGCAATTGTTTTCAGTTGTGTGGAGAGACCTGTATATTGAAGATGCTTTTTTGCCTCTAGTATGTCATTTATCTTAATGTAGAAGAGCTTATTAAAATCTTTTTACAAGATCATTAAGTATTTTCTTTCTATCCTCTTTTGGACCCAAGGCATAGCAGAGCC